>NW_027507758.1:107440384-107575384 GCF_037356315.1 Lithobates pipiens
GAATGTTACTATAAGGAATATTATAAAATAGGGAAATTATGTGATTATAAATACAGGAATATTACTCAATTGGGAAAATTAATAAATCCTTGCTGTCATTACCAGGGTTTCTAGGCTATAAAGATTCCTGGAAGTTGGGGGGGCCTAACAAACATAAAAACACCACAACACAATATTACTACAGGCAGATTACACAACAGACTAGAAGTAAAGCCCACACAAGTACTCATAATGGGAACTTTAATCCTCACTTCCATTGCCAATGTGTACATTGGTCTATTCCTGGGTTATAAAGATTCCTGGAAGTTGGAGCGCTAACACTCCTTATAAAGAAACATAACATCACAGAGCAGAATATACCTAGACATGTAATATTATAACATTTAGGAATAAGATTATAATACACATATTACTCAATTTATAAATCTATTCTTATGTTATACATATTCCTGGACGTTGGGGGCCAACACTCCTCACAGGAAACATAAAAGCAAGATATAAATTATAAAAACAGAGAGATAATAATACACATATTAATCGAAGGGAGCATTAATCCTCACTGCCAGTGTGTACAGGTCTATACCTATGTAATAAAGTTCTTGGAAAGAACAAAACTTCCGGCAGGAACGAAAAACAAAAGCAAAAAAAAAACACAACACATAAAATGTTGCTAAAGGAAAAATATCCAGAGGAATAATAACCATATTTTAAAAACAGACAGTAATATTACTATTAGGGACTACTGGCACATTGCACTTGGAAGTGCAGTCGCTGTAGATGTGAGAGGGACATGCAAGGAAAATAAAAAACAGCAATTTTGCTTGTACATGATTAGATGATAAAAATCAGCAGAGCTTCCCCTCATTTCAGATCTTCCCTTCAGATCTAAAGGACTGCACTTCCAAGTGCACTTGCAGTGCAAAGTGGAGTTGCCTTTAGTAATTCAACCCGTATGTACTATTCCTTCTTTATAAAGTTTGTCGTGTTTAACAGAACTGGGAGCGATAGAAATAGTAAGATCAACTCTTAACAGAATACTACAAGGAGCATTTTAAACAGTGGGATAGGTTCCCTGACATTATATAAAACTGTTAATAATACACAATAAATGCCGGACACATTTAATACTGGAACAGAGAAAAAGAAATGTAGTCATCAGCTTCTGAATAACCAGGAAGATTTAGAATACAAAGAGTAAGAATTAGCACCCATAAAATGCAGGTGTTAGTACAGTGATCACCTAACATAGGAGGATAATTACTCACTGACAATACCTGCACTGATCCATCTTGAAAGTTTATACGGACTAATCAAAATGAACAGAGTTTAATTTTAACTGCACTACATATTCTCTAAACTAAGCCTACACTTTCACCAGCAATCCATTAGTCAGAGTAGCAATAATAATGTAACTAAGGATCTGTTTGGGGAGTTGCACGGCTATAGGAGGTTCAACACATATACTTTAATCAAAAGGAGTTGGAAACCAGGAGTAAAAGTATTTCTGACCAATGGATATAAGATCCAGGAGTCCACACACACATATACACGTGCATTACCACACGACTTACAATTAAAATAAAATCTACAATTTACTGATCATAGGTCAGGTTCCAATCACCTTAAAGGAGAATTCATTAAAGCACTAATGTTTAACCTGATCACCCGAATGCAACATGAGTGTGTGCATTGTGATCATACACTACATTTTCCTTTTCACAAGAGAAATTGCGATAAGTAAGTAATTAGAAGAAGGAAAAAAAAAAAAGGAAGAAGAGGGGGTCTTCATTGCATTGAGGACCAGACTCAGCAAAATGGCCAGGAAATTTACATTTTGCTTGTTTGCATTCATCATGTATGGAAAGCGAGTGTCCAATTTATAAATGTAGTAAACTCTCTTAGAAACAATATTTCTTCTACAGATGATCCACCAACATTACACCTTACAAGCATATGTATAGGGGATTCAAATGTGAGAAGTAGGAGCTGTGTCACCCCAATCCTGCCCAGATCACAGCTGGCAGTGGTGGGGCTACTCTCTATGGGACCCCAGGCACTCCTAGGTATGGGCACAGACAACTAAAATTGTCCAGTGTGTCTGTTAGGAGATCCTTTAGTTTGCAGACAATCATTCCCTCCAGGTTAGGAAATCCAATTATAGATCATATTTCCAGATACACAGCCCAGCCATTAAAATTCTAGAAATATTTAATATACTCAATTCCTAAATAAGTGAAATTCAAACGCCAAGTCCCCGTATCCCAATTAATAAAGTAGTTGTTTTCCTCCTATGTGCATACACTCTCTATAAGAACAAGCCTGCACACCCATACATAGAAAGACAGACTTTAGAGAGAAAACATGGAGAGCCAAGCAGATGGGTAATAAAGAATGAAACGTCCAACACCATCCGGACGGTGGAGTGGGATCTGAATAATTTACTCTTTGATGACAGGTTTTGGAGGTCTATAAGAAGTTCATACATACACATGTGCAACCTGATCGACCATTGCATCAACAAGCTACCAATATTTTGCCCAGATATGGACAGTTCAGTCTTTTACAGAAGGTTGTTACAACACAAAGAAAAAAACGTGTGGATTGGAACTTGTATCTCCATTAAATTCTCAGAGATCAATCTCAAGCTCTAGCCTGGCCAGTTGAGTAAGCTCCATTAACTATATCTGCACTAAGGTCTCAGCTACGATTAGCTTCCTGCAGGGGGCGCCACATTCATGTTGATCTAGTTCAGTTCTAGATCTAATCAACTTCGTTATTGCATCTAGACCTCATGTGCTCTGCCAGTGTACCATCTACTTGTTGGCACTTGTGTGGAGCCAGGCCATGTTTTAGGACACCCTGATAAAGAGGCCCCAAGTCTACACACCCTTCTGGTGTGCTTCACTGTCCCACAGACTTTCTGGAGCCAGCCTTAGCCACACCTACAGAAACCAAATGGCACCCACAGCAGACATGAACATTAATGGAATGGCTCTGGATGCCTTCCACCCAATGTCCTCTATGCAGATAAACCACAGCCATCATCTATAGTGTAGGGTGCCCATCCCTGTTCTTCCATAGTAGACATCTCATACATTCACTTTGAGACCAAATGGAAAGTTCACCCTTCCTCCAAATAAATTCTCTCTTGCGGTGGATGATCACCTAGTCAGCACATTTAAAAAAAAAAAAAAAAAAAATCCAAAAAAGTTGTAGAAGAGGCCTTTGTGGTGAAATGAGAATGGAAATTGTGGCGAGTATTCAGAGTATGGGCAGGATGAACAGGGATACTCCTAGGTCGGATAAACGCACCTGAACTCGGGACTCCGGTAGGTTGATCTTCAGGGCCACCTCCTCCCGCATGAAGATGTCCGGGTATCTGGTCTTGGCAAACAGCGCCTCAAGAATGTCCAACTGGGAGCGTGTGAAGGTGGTGCGCTCCCTGCGCTGCTTCCGAGGGGTGGCTGTGGGGGGGACACAGGGGACAGATATCAGTCACTGCACCCCAAACTCTAATACACCTTACAATCTAAAGCAGGGTTTCTCAACCAGCCAACCCGCACCTCGAGGGAGACCTCTACATCTTTTACAAAAAAAATAAATAATCAGAAGTTTGGCAAGTGATAATTCATATATAAATGCATAGTCTCATCTCCAGATATTTATATATTTTTTCCAAAATAATCCATGACGATTTTAAACAAGTAATAAATAAAACCACACCTAGGGGCCGACAATGTTTTTGCAAAAGTATTTAGAGAATGAGAAAAGTTGAGAAACCCTGATCTGGAATAAATACAGACATAAAATGTAACTTGCTAAATACAACATGTATAAACATACAAAAATATAATGTATATTTATACTAAAGTACATGAAATATATTTTACTGTTGTAATTAAATAATATATAAAACACAATTAAAATGACTTTGGATTTTAAATTAGGGATGTTGCAGACTTACAGTTGGCTTCCCCTCATTTATTTGTCATCACTTAACATTATGTGGATTCTTAATATTAGTAATGTGTTGCTTTATAACCAAATGAAATATACAGAGTACACGTGCATAATGCACATAGGGAAGACCAGATGAACAGTTTATATGTAATCATTTTTTTAAACAAAAACAAAAAAGTCAAGACAAAACAAAAACAAAAAGTAAAAAAACAAAAACAGAAAAAACAAAAACAAAAAAAACAAAAACAAAAAAACCCAAACTTTTAAATACACCCTAAATATTTATTTTTCTTAAAGAAGGAGTCAGACATGAAGCTGCTAAATATATCTCCTTTATATGTATTAAGGAAACTGTAAAATTAATCCTAAATATATATTTTTCTTAAATAAGGGGTCAGAAATGAATCTTAAAATTTATAATAATAAATAAATTATTATATATATATATATATATATATATATATATATATATATATATATATATATATATATAAATATAAATCACACATACATACACACACACACACTCTTAAATAGTTTAAATAGTCAAACTGTAACTACATAAACTATATCCTAAATATTTTTTTTTTCCTTCAATAAGGAGCCAGACATAAAACAAATACATAAAATATACGCCCCAGATTGTGTCTGTACTACTCAAAGAGCAATATATTATTATACAACGATACAGACATATACATTGCAGAAGTGTCAACAATTTACAAGACTCCTCAGCGACTTAAATCGACACAATCCCAGGATATGGATTCATGGAAAGATTTTAATCGGCTGGAAGGAATCGAGTACGTTGCTGTGTTTTTTAATTTCTTCAGAAATTGGTGAAAGTTTTTCGATTGTCTGAATAGTGAAATCATGAAAATAAATCAGAGGACTGTAATGTGGGGACTGTGCAATCTTTGCTGAGAAAATATACTTTTACTGAAGTCATGCTGGGAAGTATTGGATCCCAGGCCTTCTGGATAGTAACCCCTCTGTATTGATTTGGAAATAGAAGTCCTCTTCCGCCAATACATAGAAGACTTCAGCCGCACAGCGACAAATGACAAACGAATTTATTAATATGCGACACATGGCGCTTGCCGAGCTGACCATCATAAGGGCCGGTTCACACTGCGGGCGATGCGAGGCGACACGACTCGCCTCGCCGCAGTGTGACAAGTCGCCCCCGTTCTGTACAATGGAACCGTTCTGAGAGGAGCGACTCGAGTCGCTCCGACTCAGAAAAAAGGTTCCTGTACTACTTCTGGGCGACCTCGGGGCGACTTGCATTGACTTCTATACAGAAGTCATCTGCAAGTTGCCGCTGAGGTCGCGGCAGGTCGCGGCGAGGCAAGTCGGTGTCGCCTCGCCTCGCCTGCAGTGTGAACCGGCCCTAAGAGTCGCTTTAATTAATCGGTCACCAATTGAGAGTCGCTTTACTGATCCGGCCACCAATTTAGATCCCTAGAATAACACAGTCTTGTCTGTTTCGTTTTACATACAATAAAATGTACATTATAAAGTTTGCGATAATTAAACGCGGCGTAATTCTGCGTTTGCTGACACTCCATAACTTATAATAAAAGTTTGAAAAGTGTAAAGATGGCCGTATACAGGGATCCGGCTGTATTGGAGGCCCTTCCTCCTGCTAGTAGATTTCCTCAGTCAGGTGACATGGAAGGGAATACTTTACTATCTATGACTTCATACACACTATTTCCCAATAGGACCCAACTATAGAATCAGGGTGCTCTATTGGTTACTAGATTTACAATATTTATCAATTAACTCAACCCTTTAAAAAGTATCACAACTACAATATTAGAGCTATTCGTTGTCACGGCCTGCACTCATTTATTAGGACATCGGATAATTCATTCACTCAGCAATCAATTTATTTTTCCTAATAAACCATTTCTATGATCTGGGATGCTTCAGTTTTATTATATTTCTATGACCTGCATTTCTGACTTTTATAGACTGAAAAGCAATTATATTTATCTGCCTAATTAGAATACTGTACAGGGATTATATTCTGTAGTATCGCACACATTAAATATTCACATTAAAGAAGTGTGAACTTTAAACATTAGCAACAAATTAATTTTCTACAAACGCTGTTTGTATAAAAATAAAAGGGAACGTTAGGAATTATAAAATAATAACAATAGTAATAATAATAATACAAGTGGATTACTTATTGAAAAATAAGTTCCATGCTGTGTACAAATATCCCATAACAAAATTAAAGTTGTAGAAGAAACGATGAGATCTCAATGTATGGCAATATACTAATATTTACAGTGAAATAAAATGCCAACATAGAACAGGACTGGGGCCTGGAGGGGGTTCTTACCTGGGTACCCCACAGATGGGTGCAGCAGATCCATCGCGGATCCCGTGAGCCCCAATCCATTCATGGTATAGGGGGGCTGTTTGAGGTATGACATCATGCTAACAGCTGGACGGGGGTCCCGATTAATCCAAACACTCAGTTTGCTTTCCTTGTTTTATCTTCAACCAGATAAAACGTATTTTCTTTTTTTTGTTCTTCTTGTCCACCAAGTAGATCTTTCTAAAAACTGATACAAAAAACATAAATAAATAAAAGCGAATTAATTGCAACAGGATTAAGAAAATAAAAGCCCAGTCCCCAACATCCTAGCTAGTGCTACAGCACCGACCCCCCCTGAATCCTTCCAGTGTTACAGCACCGACCCCCCCCCCCTTGATCCCAGTCAGTGCTACAGCACTGATCCCCCCCTGAACCCAGCCAGTGCTACAGCACCGACCCCCCCCAGCAAGCCAGAGCTACAGCACCGATCCCCCCTGAACCAAGCCAGTGCTACAGCACCGATCCCCCCTGAACCCAGCCAGTGCTACAGCACCGATCCCCCCTGAACCCAGCCAGTGCTACAGCACCGATCCCCCCTGAACCAAGCCAGTGCTACAGCACCGATCCCCCCTGAACCCAGCCAGTGCTACAGCACCGATCCCCCCTGAACCCAGCCAGTGCTACAGCACCGATCCTCCCTGAACCCAGCCAGTGCTACAGCACTGATCAGTGTCTCACTTTTAGGACCAGCAAGTCCAGAATTTACTTTTCATTGGCAGTCTAGAGAAGTAAAACTTTTTTTTTTTTTTTTTATGTATGATCACAATATGTACTAACTACAAGAAATTAGACTACCGTATTTGTTTGTTTGCTTTTTTGCTGAAAACAGCAAAAAGAAATAAAAAATAAAACCCCACAACTTAAAAAAGAAAAAGAAAAAAAAAAAGTTATGTAAAGATTAAAAACTCTCCCCCCAGCCTCAGATATTTATTAATCTTCTGGTGTAGTTTTCTGATGCTCCTTCTCCTGGACTGACAGCTCTCCGGCCTGGGTCCTCCTACACACTACACTTGTTTTTGTTTATGTTTTTTGTTTTGTTTTATTCCCCCAAATCAACAAATCTCCGCACCGAATCCCCCGATCCCGGCCACAATCACACCACTTCACACACATTCAGGAGATCCGAGCAGCTGGAATTTGTTTTCAATGTAAACTTTTTTTTTTTGCAGATGGCCCCCATTGATAGGCTAATGCCCCCTCCAGCAAGCGCTAATGAATGGAGATCGCACACAAACAACCCATTTACATAACTTATTCCAGCCAGGTGGATGGGCTGTGGACACACACAGAACCACTGACCCCCCCCCCCCCCCCCCACACACACACACACACACACCGATCACGATGTATACAATAGTCCACCATCTCCTCCAGCCTGGAACATTACGATCCTTTCTGTTTAGAAAGTTTTTTGGCAAGAGAACCTTCCCTGTTGTATAATCCCGAGGAGGAGGAGGAGGGGTGGAGGGGAGGAAGACTCAAAACAAACAGGAGATCAGCTCAGGTGAGACGATCCCTCTCTATGGAAGTTTATGGGGTGCCATGGCAGGGGAGCAAAGTGGGATCTACTCTGCCCCATCGGGGTCACTTCTACCCCCACCGGGGTCACTTTTACCCCCATCGGGGCCACCTACCCCCTCCAGATGGGGCGATCGCAGTTCTGTAAAAGATCTCAATGTACAGCGCCTGCTCCCCCCTCCCCATCCCAATAATAAACTTAGTTCCTATAAGGAGCAGCCGGCTGTCAGTCCAGGCAGAGGGTATAAATCAAGTGATTACCTTGTCGGAAGAGTAGTTGTCGTACGCCGGGCGCTTTAGGTGATTGGAAATGTGGACTGATGAAGATTGATCACCCTCCTCTTGCCCTACCCCTTGTAAGTGAACAAGGGGCGGCCGCGTAGCCGTGCGCCTTCACCAATCAGCGCCGGCGTCCCCTGAGACTGACAAGACCGCCAGCCAATGGCGCGGCGAGCTGGGACTTGGCCTGTACACGCCTCCCGGATCTATACTGCGCTGGCTGAATACGAGGGAGACACAGGAGAAGGGAACTGGATATACTGTATGGAGTAGTGTCAGCCCAGAGTAACACACAACTAACATTGGGGGGGGGGGGGGACAAGATCACACCATACACACACGACTCATCTGTATTATACAATCAAAGACAACAGAAAATAAAAACATTCTGATTGCAGAAAACTTAAAACTGGCCTATATATCATTTCTACATGTAAACAATTTCAGTATTCTGCTTATTAAAATTCAAAACATCTTATAGATTGGGGATCAAGTAAACAAAACCCAGCCAGCAATTAATAAAAAAAATAAATAAATACAAATAGCAATCTGTCATAATAAACGTAGAAATTAAATATTGGGTCGCATTTTATTAATTAGGACTATTTTCGTGCCAAAAAAAAAACATTCGTTATCATCCGTCGATCTCTATAATATATTCCTTGTGGAAGGTACATTGGATTTTAAGAAGGAAATAAGAGTTATATTTTTATGTAATAAACGAATCAGATAACTAGGAAATAATTAAATCGTTGTGTATTCTTAGATGTGAATACGTGTATTAATAATAAATCACTTAGGATGGGGCTTTTGTAACATTTAAATTAATTTTATATATATATGTATATATATATATATATATATATATATATATAAATATAGGGTCTTATAGGAATAATCGTGGCTATACTATAAAATCAATGATAAAAATCTGATCAGCTCACAAGGCATCCGAGTAACCAGAAAGGATAGTTGTGTGATCTTAGTATTAGTTATGAATACTAATATATTACTAATATATAATACTAATATATTATTCGATCCCTTAAAAGATGGGACTTATCCTCTGACAAAAAATATGTTTTTATATTAAACGGGGGCTTTCAGAAATGTATTAATCATGACTATAAAACAATGTAAAATATCCTTCCAGGAAAAACGCTAATTAAACATTTCTTTAGTATTCTCTTCTATCAGGGAGACGAATATTGAAGTCAATCTTTTGTCACATATCGTACAAAGAAAGGTGACAATAGTTTGTAGGTTTTTGAAGCCAAATTGGCATTTTCGGGATTAATACATTTATGACAAACACAAAACTTTTTTTTTTTTTTCCTGTTTTGTATAAAATAAACTTTTAATTAAAAATAGAAGAGAGACTGAATGTTCAAAACAACCTGGAATGGATTTTTTGGGGGATGATGAGTGTGTAGGGGGGTGTTAGGAAAGGTTGGGGGGATCTCTCTCCACTCTACAAAAAGTCATCTGTACACAATCCACTTTCTCTGGGAACAAAGACACAGCGGCTCATTCACAAAAATAATTAACTCGCCCTAAAAAAAAAAAAAAAAAAAAAAAGAAAGAAGGAAAAAAAAAAAAAAAAAAAGACTCAGAACTTTCTATAGGAACTGGTATTGCTGTCTCCTCTCTGGTCTCTTGAGTTGCTCCTCTCAGTTTTTTTTTTTTTTTTGTTGCAATTTACCAGTCTTGATTTTTAAATACCTGTATGGAAGATCTGCCTCTTTAGGATAGGTAACCCTATATTCTCTCTCTCTCTCTCTCTCTCTCTATATATATATATATAGGTGGTCTTGTCCCCAATATTTGGGGCTGCTGGTGTCACTGTGCTGGCACTGCTCTGATCAGCTCAGCTCACAAGCTATCCAGTGGCACAAACCCTTTTTGTAATAAGAGTATTTGTCTAATCCCAAATTGCAGGCGAATTTTCCTAATGCCTCTGCCCATAAACCTCGGATTAAGAGAAGTTTAGAAAACGAGGAGGGAGGCAGAAAGGAAGAGGAGGAAAAAAAAAAAACACAACAAAAGTTTAGTGTGTCTGAAGCAGTGAAAATTGTAGTGGGATTTGTGGTGACTGGTTAGTTGGCTGCTGGATAGAGCAGATAAAAAGACAAGTGGGCAGGAGATGCTGCAGCAGCCACTGTGCTGGGATCTCACTGATACAGGATGCCTCCAGCAGATCACCTCCACACCTGGGATCTACTTGTCTTCTGGGATCTGACTACCTGAGCTAGGAGGACTCATCTGATACCTGGATGACTTAAGCAGATCTTCATTCTACCAGATCACTACAGCACCCCCCCCCCCCTTTCCCTATCTTCAGGGATGACTGAGTGCTAAGAAAAAAAAAAAAAAAATCTGCCCTCCCCAGGGGCTCTTTCATGCATCTTGGCCTTGGATCCGGATGACGGTTCATGAAGCTTCCAAATTGCAGGGGCAGAACCTCCGACTCCTTTTTTCTATTGTTCCCTTTGATTGGGGGATGTTTGTGTAGCGCAGCAGTGGGGAGTGCGCTGCGAACTCCGGGCAAGGTAAGGGAGAGCTGGGGGTGCCAGGGTGAAGGGAAGGGTGAGGGGCCCCCAATGCTCTCCCCATCCATTTACTAAGCTGTGCTTTTTTTTTTTATCTTGCTTTTACAACTTTCCAATAATCAATTTATTTGTCCCAAAATAAATAATCTATCAAACACTTTTGTAGCACTTTTTTTTCTCTTTATTACTGTTTTTTTTATTGTCCCATTTGGCAGCTTTGAGAGTGTCAGCTAAGTTTTTGCCATATATGAGATCTGAAGGATAGGTGTCTGATGTGTAGGTTTTAGTTATACCCTAAAATAGTTATTTTAATAAATTATATTAATATATATATACATTATTAATATATTAGGTCAACCTGCGACTGGAGCTGACCTTGCAAGAGCCCCATGCTGAGACATGTAGTTCTACAGCACCTGGGCAGCCAAAGCTTTTCTGCGCCATAAAGTAGAACTTTGATACGATTTCATTTCTGTTTAACATCTGATTACAAATTGCAGTCTCGTTTCGATTGCTGTAATCAGTAATGATTAATTCTGATTGGTTATTATAAGTTGCCACGCTGTGCAATTATTAAGCTGATTGCTTATCGCTGAGAATCCAGAGAGCAGAAGGCAGACATGAACTGTCATTTCTTTAGCCAGTAATCAGAATGATGCCCACATCCTCATACTAAGAATTGTACATCCCCAGCAAGATTCCATTTCCATCTATTATAATAATAAGAGGGACCCCCAGATTCTATTATCATGAGGATAAAGGATCCCCAGATCTCCGGCTTCCCCGGTCTGGGGCAAGAATCTAACTTGTGAGTTATCAATCTAGAGAAGATCCAGCGAGAAATGACTTGTGTGTCATACAAGGAACGATCTGTACACTGCAAGTACTTTACAATACTTGGAATTATCCTTCTAAATTCTAATAAAACGATCATCATAATTAATATTCCCAAGTCCCTGCTAAAACCCTCCTGCAGGTATTTGTAAATTGATTAACTTGCATGTTAATAATGTATTTCTTTCCATCTCTGTGAAGAGTTTCTGGTCCTCTCCATATAGCCCACATACATAAGATTTTATTAAGATAGCATCCTAATAACAGATTAATGATTACACATACAGCAATGTGGAGGGGGCTGATAAATAATACCAATGAGTGTTACCCACACCAAAAACACTATCCTATACTAAATCAGATAAAAAAAAAAGTTATGAGGGATAATGTCTTGATACCTTTTTTTTTCTAATTATAATACAGCATTTAATTAAAGTACACACTATCTTTCTTTGAGGGCAAATAGGTTGTTTTTCAAGGCAGCTTTTTTCTTTAGAACACTTTTTTTTTTTTGGAGGGTTTTGTAGAATTCTGCAGTTTTGTATTATACTGCTTCAGATCAAAGATCGGGATTTGTTTCAGGCATTATACATAGTTTCATGAAAAATAATTTTACTTATAGCAGAGTTTAGAAGAGTAAAACGTTTGGAAAATGTTCTATAAAATATGAACCCTGTGGGGGCTAAATAAATAGAATTTTGTTTCTATGTAAAAAAAATAAAAATAAAATACAAACACAAATTTGAGATTACTTTATGTGGCCCTGAAATTTTTTATATATATATATATATATATATATATATATATATATAAAAATAATAAAACAAAATATTTACCCTGGTCTCCTGCCATAAGGATTTGCTTATTTTTTCTGAATTTGTTACTTACTTTAAAAACCCTAATGAAACTTTGTGAAATAAAAAAAAATCTATACACATACAGACAGTATAAGTATTCATGTGACGTTTACTTACATTTTTATGTATATATCTGTGTGTTAAAAATGTATGTGTGTATAATATCTGTGTGTTAAAATAAATTTTATATATATATATATATATATATATATATATATATATATATATATATATTTAATATTATTATTATACAGGATTTATATAGCCCCAACAGTTAACATAGCACCTTACAACATATATATATATATATATATATATATATATATATATATATATATATATATATATATATAATGTTGCAAGGTGCTGCACTAACTGTTGGGGCTATATAAATCCTGTATAATTATATATATACATTTTAACATATTATATATATATACATATATATATATATATATATACACACACACACACACTAAATTACCTTTTTCAGTAACTCAGGTTCAGGACAATAAAAACAAAAGTCAATAAAAATTAAATAAAACTGCATAAACGGTAAGAAATATTTTGCTTTTTATTGAAAACTGTATGAGACAGTATTGTAATAAATAAACAGTTGCACCAATATAACAGGATGTATATAGGCTGATAGGACACAGTTTTTATATATATATATTCATACCGGTACAATGTGGCATGACAAAGACAGAAATTTGTTTGCAGAAATAAATAGCAACAGCAGTACCAGCTAACGTATAGGTTCAGTTGTAATTAAAAGCATGAAATAAATATCTTTCTCCCACAAATGGTTAAAAGCCTCTTATTGGGAAATGTAAACGGCTGTTCTGCAGCCAAACTCGGTATGGAAAGGATTCTGGGTAAGCTATGTCACAGGTCAGTTTTCCGGCTGAGCGTATACAGTATTTTTACGGATATAATTTGTGGAGGATATAATGTAAAATAGCTGCTCGAAAATAAACACTGGTAAATATAGCATTGTATGTATACCATTCAAATTAAAATGTAGGTAGCTTACATATTTTTTTTTATAAAATGGCAGGACTAGATGAATACATTGATGGAGATGCACGCAGTTCTCCAGCATAGCTCAATAAAAGGAAATTTCAGCTACAAGCAAGTCCCTCCTTGCAGTCATAGTTTGCTTTGCAGCTGAAAGTGGAAGAGATGCTGCTTGGAGCAGCCTGTAGCCCATACAACAGGTGGTCAAGTCGCCCTCTCCAGGTGTGACCAGCGTCTGTCTAAACTTCACATGTGCCTGGCTCCTGGACATCAAACTTTCACCAGTGTCGACACAGTGTTAAGAAGAGAAAAGGTTTTTTGCGTCCTCCGTTGACACCAAAGTTCTGTTAAAATGATACATCATAGAGCAACAAACCAAAAACAGAAAGAAAACTAGTGATGTTTATTTGGAACATTCCTTGAAAGTCTTCCCATAGAGTTTCTACAGGGCTTCCAGTCATTATCAGAATCCCAAAAGCACAAGGCATTATGGGGGCCTGGACAGTGTCCTCCTTAAAGCATTGGTCACTGCATCACACACTTCTCTTCTTTCTTTGCCATTTTGCCTTTGTTCTGCTCCAGGGTTCTTTCCAAGTGTTCCTCCTCTTCTTCGGCTCTGAAAGAAACACAGGACTGTGTGAGAAATATGGAGATTTAAGGAAAAATTTGAGGACTACCTGGGCCGTCAACCTCCATCCTGGAATGTGAAGCATGCATTTAGTGATAATCTTCTTTTCAAAGTTGTCTTTACTCACTTCCCCCTCAACAATGTTAAGCAGTGATCACATAACGTATACGGTTCCTATATGAGGATTACATTCAGGTGTATGCACAAATCCTCTGTATGAACTGTACACTTTATATTGTCCTTCTTTTTATTATACTATATCTTTTTTCACAGGTTGCATTTATGTTGTAGTAGACATACGGGAAATATTTCTTATTTAAAGTAGAACTTTGGCCCTTAGTTGTAAATCAGTCTGAAATAAAAACTGTCTGCAAAGCCACAGAGCAGAAAATTAGATTCAAACTTTAATTTGTCAACTCTTACTTTGCACTATGGGTTTAAATCTAATTGGATGCTGTGGGGGTAAATACAGGCCCCTTTTTAAAGTAACTAGTAAATTAGGTCAAGTGTGACCTAAATTAAATAAAATGACTATAACAAGAATGTCCTTCATAGGGATATTGTTCTAGAATTTTAATGTGTAAAACAGTGACACATTTTTCTTTTTCTCATTTTTTGGAAGGCCATAACCTGATGTCAGTACTTCTGTACAACTTTTAACACTATTTGTAGGACTAGAAAGGTATTAGGTAAGTGTCAGACCAAGCGTAATGAGAAAATAGGGTCATTTTAACTTATTCTCCATTATAAAACCTGAATTCCATTAACTTCATGTTTATTTAATTCATGATATATATAGGATAATTCAATTTTAAGTGGGACCTGATATCATATTCTCTATGTGCCCTACTGTCCTTATTGCCCATGGTGGACCTGGACTGCAGAGGTCCTCTGTGCAGAAAAATGCATTCACTGCCCAGCACTGTTGCCATGTATAGATGCCTTCTTACCCTGTTCTCCTTGCCCATGCATTTTTGTCATTAGTGTTATGCTTCATGCACACTGGGCTTCAAAAAAAAAAATCAGTTCCCTTGGCAGAAAAAAAACTTTCATATAGGATGTTTTTTGTATATAGCTTAGGCAAGCTTGGGAGAGTTTTGCATTTTTTTTTCTGCCAGAAAGCTCCAATGAGAAATGCCAATCAGAAGTTTTTTTCCCTGCCTCTAAAAGTTGAGCTTAAAATATGGTGGTAATCGTCTAAATGTACATGGACACATAGGGTAACATTGAGCTGCTTCTACAGGCAAAACACGAAACTCCTGTAGATGCAGCAAATTTTAAGCCCAGTGTGTATGAAGCCTTAAGGGGGGGGGGGTGGTCTTACTACAGATTTCCCTCCATATCTGGTGGATCCTAAGAGGCCTGTTTGTCCTTTAGCTTTAGGACCCCATGTAGTAGTGCATGTTGGCCAAGAAATCTGTCTGCTGCTGTTTTACCACAGAGGCCTTTCTTTAGCATATACTTTAATGTCCTTTCATAATCTTAACAATACTTTGTTATACAAATTCTGTTTACTGATTAATGCTCTGCCTCACAGCCTTACCTACCTAGATGGAGCAAAGTGCTTTGTGGACTTCAATAAGTGAAAGAAAAGTCTTTACTTTCTTGGTTTTTCTCTTGTGTATCCTGTTGATCTAAAAATGCGGCTACATATCCGATGCCTCACCATCCTATACCTGAGACTTTCACGTGTTCAGAAGACAACTGGGCAAAGTAGGAGGCCACCTTCACATGAGTTCTTTAATTGGCAGGTAGTGTAGTTTTTCAAGCTGACCCTCCTCTACTCTTCAGGGTCAGTAGACGGGTAAGCAATGTGCTACAGTTTACAGCCTACATAAATCAGAAGTAGGCAACCTGTCCTATCTATGTGTTGGGAAAATAACTTTTGGCAGTCAGACTGCTTGGTACTCTGATGTCCATCTAATGTGTAAGGACATATCAACTATGTGTATTGAATGGAAAGGTATCAATAAAACAATTCATGTATCAGCATAAAGGACTGCAACAGTTGCAAAGTGTACGCTGACATGTAAGAGGATAAATGCCAACAGAAGTTGGTTGTATTATTACTATTATTACTGAAAAATACTAGGATCTGCACCAGTCATGTAAACAATTCATTCATGTTTGGAAAGGCTCAATGCACACTGGCTTAAAAATGACTGCTTCTACAGGAGTATTGTGTTCTGCCTGTAGAAGCAGCTCAATGTTATCCTATGTGTCCATACACATTAGGATGATTACAGGCATATTTTAAGCTCAAGGTTTAGAGACAGAAAAAAACCCTTCTGGTTTGCATTTCTGACTGGAGCTTTCTGGCAGAAAAACGCAAAACTCTCTGAAACTCGCCTAAACTATGTACAAAAAATACTCTATATCAGCATTTATTTTTTCTGCCAAGGGAACAGAATTTTTTTTTAAAAGCTTCCTTTATTAGAGTTCTTATTGTATTTGATCTCTTTGAGCACAATAATACATAGGAAGACAGTAAAGAGTTGTATTGACAGTGGAAACTTACTCCTTTTCTTGGGCATCCAAGTCTCTGACCAAGGCATCGCGTTTATTAACCAGGATAACCAGTTCATCAAGTAAAAGCTGCTCCCGTCTCTTCTGGGCTTCTGTTTTTTGCCAATCTGAAAAATACAAGTCCGTATATTAGACAAAAACGTCTCACAGAGGAGTGTCAATCTTTTGTAAATAAGCCGCACCTTCCGGTGTAATACAACAAGGATATTTGTGGCTTAGCTAAAAACAAAGTTAGTGCATATATTGTGTGCAGTTTGCAATAACTCCTGGCAACCAGTTCCCGCTTAGAGGAATTTGGCTAGTAAAATCAGCTTTTTAATTACGTGCTGTTTTTCTCTGTACATGGTCCTTCACACTGTTAGCTAACAAGTTTTTTTTCCTGAAGTTATGTAATATTACAAGCATGTGTAATAAAGGGTAGGGGTACCGAGAGGACAGCACAGTATATTTGCAGAAGTGTATATGAATAGAACTTTGAAGTACTATACAGAAAATAAAAAAAAAACACCTTTATGTTTTTATAAAAAACTTGTAGGTCAATCTGTAGAAACTAATACGTGAAAATAGCAACTAATCAGGGTTTGATTTTCATTCTCCAATTAGCACTGTGAATAATAAATATACTAATGGGTTCGTTTGCAGAGACTGCAACTATTTTTTGTCCTCCAGTAAAAAAAAAAAAAAAAAAATCAGCACAATATTACCATGAATAAACAAGTTGAATGCCCACTTCACTTGGCTTTCCTTTATATACAAAGCACAGCTAGATAGATGCCATGCACAAGACTTGAATCCAATCATCAGGGGGATGGTAAAAAAGATGGCCAGAGCCATTTTAGGAGTGTTCATATCAAAAAAGGAATCTGGTAGTTTATTTCAAGTACTTGATTTATTTAGAAGATAACTACTTTTACAACACTTAAAGCAAAGTTACACCCAAAAGTGGAAGCTCCGCTTATCAGCCTCCCCCCGAAGCCATGTTTGGCACCTTTTGGCGGGAGCGGGTACCTGTTTTGACAGGCACCCGTCCCCACTTCTGAGAAATGTCACCGCAGGTAGATCACTCTGAAGTGCAGCCTCCCTCCTCTCCCCCCCCATTGGGCCATTCAGAGTGCAGCGCACTTTGCGCATTTGCACTAGGGAACTGGCTGTGAAGCCAAAAGGCTTCACTGCCAGGGTTCCCATACTACAAATGGCGGCAGCAGCACCCAAGAGCCAATGGAAACATCGGCTGGGGTGCCAACATCGCTGGATTCCAGGACAGGTAAGTGTCCTAATATTAAAAGTCTGTAGCTGTTGACTTAATTTTTTGCTGGGGGGGGGGGGCTTTGCTCCTCTTCAAGCGGTTTTAGCTTCTACATATAGGTTAAAATAAGCAACTTTAAGGAAATAAACCTTCACTTCTGCCCTTTTTTTTGCACTCTAAAGCCCTGTACACACTGAGAAAATCGGCAAATGATCAGCCCGTTTTCCTCGATGTTTCACAGCACGTCAGAACGAAGGATAGAAATAATGTACAAAAATTCTGGTATGACAAAGGCTTTTTGTTTTTTTCAATTCTGATCATTCGCAGTCTTTCGTATCTGATAATTCTCCTATGAAAATTATATGAAAACGGTACACATTAAAGGAAAATCATTTGTTCTGTTCCCATACAAGAAAAATTTTGGAGTTTGTTCCTTTGGAAAGTCGAAAATCGGCTGTCGAAAGTTGTGTAAACGCTATCAGAAAATCAGACCATCGTTCCTCGGATGAAAATGTTCTCCAATTTTCTTGTAGTGTGTACGGGACATCACAGGACCAGGTTAGTGTAACATTGCTGTGTTTACATTCAGCCAGTCTGCACTCAGCTATGCAGAAAGTAATATAATTACAAAGTTATAGAGTCAAGGTGAAAAAAAATGATTTAGTACAATCAATAGATAACCTCCATATACAGAACTCCACACCCACAGTTGATCCCAAGGAAGGCAAAAAAAAACTAAAAAAACCTGTAAAAGCATTGCTCCAGAGGGGGAAAACTTCCTTCCTGATCCCCTGAAGGCCATTGCATAGAACAGTAAAGTGAGGGACACAAAATTTGTACGAAAATTCTAGTACGACAAAGGTTTTTTTAATTGTTCCTGATCATGTGCAGTCTTTCTTTTCTGATTTTTCTTGTATGAAAATGGTACACATTAAACTAAAATCTTTTATTCTGTCCACGTACGAGAAAAATTTTAGTTTGCCCCTTTGTGAATTTTAGTCGGAATCGGTTGTCGAAAGTTGTGTACACACTATACAAAAATCGTGTGAAAGTTCCTCAGAAGAAAATGTTCGCCCAATTTTCTTATAGTGTATATGAGCCTTAACACAATACACACGATCTGAAAAGCATACAAAAAAAAACACTTTTGAAGCGATCGTTTGATAATCAGATCGTTAGTACAGTGGCTTTGAGAGCCAATCACGACAGTTCATCTGATATTATCCGATCAGATACCAGATCGTACGATTTTTGTTCAACTGCTTCAGCCCCGGAAGGTTTTACCCACTTCCTGACCAGGCAATTTTTTGTGATACCGCACTGCGTTGCTTTAACTGACAATTGCGTGGTCGTGCAACGCTTTACCCAAATAAAATTGGTGTCCTTTTTTTTTCCACAAATAGAGCTTTCTTTTGGTGGTATTTGATCACCTCTGCGTTTTTTTATTTTTTTGTGCTATTAACAAAAAAAAACACAGACAATTAAAAAAAAACAAAAAAAAAAAACAAACAATATTTTTTACATTCATTCCAATCGGGGCTGGCGCAAGGATTAAGGATTTTTGACATCCTAGGCGAAAACCTCATTTTGCCCCCAAGCCCCCCCCCCCCCCCCGACCACATCTCCTTTGCCCTGCAGGGACACAGACACAGACCTCGGCTGCACCTCTGACACTATGTGTGAACAGAGCGCGGCTTCCTGCTGATGCTGAGACTTAGTTGCTTGCTGCAGAGAGAAGAGTGTAGGAACAGCAGTGGCCAGGCGCCCTAGGCAGTAGTGCGCCCTAGGCGGCTGCCTAGTAGTAACACCGCCCCTGATTTCAATCACCATCTTCTGCTTTTTCAGACAGCCAAAAGTGCAAAACAGAATGCACAACTAGTAAGACCCCAGTGCCATCCCTGTTGTCAGTCCTGGTCTGAAAACATTTTACCTTATTTAATGTATAGTATAGACTTCAGACTGGCTGATGTAAACAAGCAATGTTTATGTGGCCTATTGAGGGCAGTTTTCGGGATCACAGTTATCCCTGAAAATAAAGCCCAAATGGTAAAGATAAAGTGCCAAATTCAGTAAGCAACAGGTCTTTTATTTCTAGAGCAGCTAAAACAAAAAAAGAGAATAGTTTATGTCTTATGCCCCATACACACGGTCGGACATTCCGACAACAAAATCCATCTGACGGATGTTGGCCCAAACTTCTCTTGTATACACACGGTCGCACAAAGTTGTTGGAAAATCTGATCGTTCATAACGTGGTAACGTATAACACGTACGACGGGACTATAAAGAGGCCAATAGCCAATAGCTTTCGTCTCTTAGTCTATTCTGAGTATGCATGGCACTTTGTCCATCGGAATTGTCTACAAACGAGCTGATTTTGTTGTCGGAAAATTTTAGATCCTGCTCTCAAACTTTGTGTATTGGAAAATCCGATGGAAAAAGTCAGATGGAGCCCACACACGATTGAATTTTCCGACAACATGATCCGATCGCACATTTTCCATCAGAAAATCCGACCGTGTGTATGGGGCATTACTGCACTACATTGTTCTTTATCTTACTAAATAAAGCAACATCAGTTCTGAAGACTAAACACCACAGCATTAAATAAAAATAAATAAAATACATGCATTTCTAGAATGTCTTTAAAAATAAAACTTCAACTCAACTAAAAAGACCAAAAGTCTGACAAGTCTGTCCTCTATAAAGGAAATTAAATACCCATGTATTAAGGTCAGGTATGTTTTTGAAAAAAATAAATAAAAAAAAAATAAAAAAAAAATTTGGGTTGATTGCATTCTTGGTGCAGTATCCAACAAGTGCGTATTCCACAGGGATGATTTGTAGGACGCTGCACCAAATGAAAAACGCAGAGCACAGAATGAGCCCTCAATGTTCACACTGCTGTGTCATTGTATTTGTCTGTATGCACACTCACATTATTAAAACTCTGTTGAACTAAGCATTACACAGAAGTATAGTGAATCATCACCTTTGATAGAAGAAAGCTCATTGATGCAGAAAGCTTCAAATTTTCCACAGAATCGGACAGCATATCAGTTCTGCCTCTCAATTTGTTGTTTTTAAGAGAAAGTGACGGCACAAAGGCACCAAGCAAGATACGAAGAGTCTGAAAAAGGTTTTCTGCTGCATTAGATGGGTGTGCACTGACCCTGGAGTTAAGGATACCCGAGACATTTCAGCTGCTTATTTTCCTATTGTGCCTCCTATCCGGGCCAAGCTTTCATCATATGCTGCTTCCGTATTCTATAGGGGGGATTGCACACTATTGACAATAATCAATGTAACACATCCACAGGCAGCCATTTTTTTTTCAGGTAAGGCACAAATTATATAATCAAAGGGCCTTTATGTTATAATTTCAGAGTGTACATATTATGAGAAATTATTGTATTGTTTACAACAAAGTACTTTTTGAAATATTTTTTTCACAAGCTTGTGATTAAAAAAAATGTAACTAATCACTAGAGGGAGCTCTCAGTGACCTAGTACAATTACTTGGCCTCTGACAACTGGTCAGATAAAATATTAATCACACAGTGAATGCATGGTTTTCAACGAGTCAGCTGACTTAGGCCGCGTACACACGGGCGGACTGTTCGCCCAACCCTGTCCGCTGAACAGTGTTTGGGCGGACAGTCCGCTCGTGTGTGGGCTTTCAGCGGACAGTTTCAGCGGACAGTTGGACGGACAAAGTCTTTCGGAAATTCCGAAAAACTGTCCGCTGAAACTGTGTTTGAGCGAACAGTCCGCCCGTGTGTGGGCCTGTCCGCTGTACTTTCGAAATGAGCGGACTGTTCCCGCTCGGAAAGTCCGCCCATTTCGAGCGCGTGTACAGGTAGGCGGGGCCCGCGAAGGATACGTCGCGGGCTCCGCCGCCTGGAATGGGCTTAAAGGGGAACCCCAACGCCGAAAAAAATCGGCGTGGGGGTTCCCCCAAAGTCCACACCAGACCCTTGTATGAGCACGCTACCCGGCCGGCCAGGAAAGGGGGGCGAGCGAGCGCGCCCCCCCTCCTGAGCCGTACCAGGCCGCGTGCCCTCAACATGGGGGGGGGTGCCTTGGGGAAGGGGGGGCCGCGCGGCCCCCCCCACCCCAAAGCACCTTGTCCCCATGTTGATGAGGACAAGGGCCTCTTCCCGACAACCCTGGCCGTTGGTTGTCGGGGTCTGCGGGCGGGGGGCTTATCGGAATCCGGGAGCCCCCTTTAAGAAGGGGGCCCCCGGATACCGGCCCCCCACCCTATGTGAATGAGTATGGGGTACAATGTACCCCTACCCATTCACCTGTGAAATAAAGTACAAAAAAAAACACAACACAGGGGAAAAAATATTTTATTGCACAGCTCCGGGGGTCTTCCGTCTTCGGGGGTCTTCTCGCCGGACTCCTCCGCTATGTGTGTGTAGCTCTTTTGCTAGCGGAGGAGTCCGGCTTTCTTCCTCCCCGCCGCCGGCCTCTTCTCCCGACTTCGGGGGTCTTGTCCCCCTCTTCGGTTCTTCTGCCGGGCCACCGCGCCTGGTCCGGTGGCCCGGTCTTCTGTCGCCGTCTTCCGTTCTTCTGTCGCCGCCTTCGGTTCTTCTGCCGGGCCACCGCGCCTTCTTGTAGCTCTTTTACAGGCGGTGGCCCGGTCTTCTGTCGCCGCTGTCGCCGCCGACTTCCGTTCGTGTTCTTCTTCTTGTTCTTCTTGTTCTTCTCCAGGAGATGTTGACACGTCGCTCCCTCCGGCCGGAATGCCAGAGCCGCCCTGCGCTGTCACTTATATAGTGACAATGGGGCGGGGTCACATGGTATATGTCACATGGGTTGGTCACATGGGTTGATGTCACATGGGGACTATGACATCGTAAGGGGGCGGGGTCACCATGTGACCAACCCATGTGACATATACCATGTGACACCGCCCCATTGTCACTATATAAGTGACCGCACAGCGCGGCTCTGGCATTCCGGCCGGAGGGAGCGACGTGTCAACATCTCCTGGAGAAGAACAAGAAGAACAAGAAGAAGAACACGAACGGAAGTCGGCGGCGACAGCGGCGACAGAAGACCGGGCCACCGCCTGTAAAAGAGCTACAAGAAGGCGCGGTGGCCCGGCAGAAGAACCGAAGGCGGCGACAGAAGAACGGAAGACGGCGACAGAAGACCGGGCCACCGGACCAGGCGCGGTGGCCCGGCAGAAGAACCGAAGAGGGGGACAAGACCCCCGAAGTCGGGAGAAGAGGCCGGCGGCGGGGAGGAAGAAAGCCGGACTCCTCCGCTAGAAAAAGAGCTACACACACATAGCGGAGGAGTCCGGCGAGAAGACCCCCGAAGACGGAAGACCCCCGGAGCTGTGCAATAAAATATTTTTTCCCCTGTGTTGTGTTTTTTTTTGTACTTTATTTCACAGGTGAATGGGTAGGGGTACATTGTACCCCATACTCATTCACATAGGGTGGGGGGCCGGTATCCGGGGGCCCCCTTCTTAAAGGGGGCTCCCGGATTCCGATAAGCCCCCCGCCCGCAGACCCCGACAACCAACGGCCAGGGTTGTCGGGAAGAGGCCCTTGTCCTCATTAACATGGGGACAAGGTGCTTTGGGGTGGGGGGGGCCGCGCGGCCCCCCCTTCCCCGAAGCACCCCCCCCATGTTGAGGGCACGCGGCCTGGTACGGCTCAGGAGGGGGGGCGCGCTCGCTCGCCCCCCTTTCCTGGCCGGCCGGGTAGCGTGCTCATACAAGGGTCTGGTGTGGACTTTGGGGGAACCCCCACGCCGATTTTTTTCGGCGTTGGGGTTCCCCTTTAAGCCCATTCCAGGCGGCGGAGCCCGCGACGTATCCTTCGCGGGCCCCGCCTACCTGTACACGCGCTCGAAATGGGCGGACTTGCCTCCGCCTTACGTGGGCGAGTCCGTTCATTTCAAAAGTTGAGCGAACTGTTTGCCCAACCTTGTTCGTCAAACAGTCCGCTCGTGTGTGGGCAAGTCCGCTCATGCAAATTTTGAGCGGACTGTTTGCCCAAACTGTTTGACGAACAAGGTTGGGCAAACAGTCCGCGCGTGTGTACGCGGCCTTAGACTTCAGTGCAAAAAGGAGCAGTAATACTCCAAAGGAGGAAGCAGAGCCTACATATGTAATGAGAAAAATGGCTGCTCTCATGTATACAGGTGCCAGATGCCACAACATAGCTTCAGAGGTCTAGTGGCATTCATGCCTCCATGGGCAAAAGGGGCTGTTTTAAAAAAAAATTATTATTATTTATTGGTCAAGGAATTCAGCAGTACAATACAGAGCATATTTTTCAGAGTAGTAGTAAAGGGAGAAGTACAGTCAAAGCTTGTTTGGTTGTACTTCTCCTGTGGATAACATGAGTGCAGTTTGTTTTGCACTCCTGTGACCGGGCTGAAGTTTGCTCTATGCTGACGTCACAGAGTCATAGTTTCATAGTTTCTAAGGTTGAATAAAGACACTAGTCCATCCAGTTCAACCTGAGTAAGTGTCTGCCCCTATCCCTGTACATTGCACACTCACATTGGTCCCTACCCTCAAGGAGCCCCCAATCCAAGGTCCTCATTCATATACTAGGGCCAATTTTGGACAGAAGCCAATTAGCCTACCTGCATGTCTTTGGAGTCAGTCCAGGCTCCTCGTCATCACAACCACGAAGTTGGGATCCACCTAGATCCCTGGACCGACACCCGGCTCAGCCTCTCAGCAAGCCACTGAGAGCCTGAGCCGGACGCTCCCACCCCCTCCACAGCCCAGCACTTCAGTGAGCGAAGAGGGGGCAGAGAGTCTCACAACTCATTCTGAATATCTTGTCCCGATTTGTAAATCCTACTGGATCTGGTGATCTCTTCTTTTCTGTGTGATAAAGACTCAGACATTTGCATGTTGAGATATACATTATAGTGTGCAGTTTGTTAGAAACGATTAAGTGATTTGTCTTCCAAAAACATACAGTGCCTCGAAAAAGTATTCATAACCCTTGGAATTTTCCACATTTTGTCATGTTACAACCAAAAACGTATATGTGTTTTATTGGTATTTTATGTGATAGACCAACACAAAGTGGCACATAATTGTGAAGCGGAAGGAAAATGATAAATGGTTTTCAATTTTTTTTATAAATAAATATCTGAAAAGTGCAGCGTGCATTTGTATTCAGCCCCCTTTATTGTGATACCCCTAACTAAAATCTAGTGGAACCAATTGCCTTTGGAAGTTACTTAATTAGTAAATGTAAATGTGTGTGTAATTGAATCTCAGTATAAATACAGCTGTTCTGTGAAGGTTTGTTAGAGAACCTTAAAGAACAAACAGCATCATGAAGGCCAAGGAACACACCAGACAGGTCAGGGATAAAGTTGTGGAGAAGTTTAAAGCAGGGTGAGGTTTTAAAAAAAAAATCCCAAACTTTGAACATCTCAGCACTGTTCAATCCATCATCTGAAAATGGAAAGAGTATGGCACAACTGCAAAACTACCAAGGCATGGCCATCCACTTAAATGAACAGGCCGGGCAAGGAGAGCAATAATCAGAGAAGCAGCTAAGAGGCCCATGGTAACTCTGGAGGAGCTGCAAAGATCCACAGCTCAGGTGGGAGAATTTGTCCACAGGACAACTATTAGTCATGCCCTCCTCAAATCTGGCCTTTACAGAAGAGTGGCAAGAAGAAAGCCACTGTTGACAGAAATACATAAGAAGTTCCGTTTGCGGTTTGCTAGAAGCCATGTGGGGACACAGCAAACATGTGGGATAAGGAGCTCTGGTCAGATGAGACCAAAATTGAACATTGAGGCCTAAAACCAAAATGCTATGTCTGGCAGAAAACTAACACTGCACATCACCCTGAACACACCATCTCCACCGTGAAACATGGTGGTGGCAGCAACATGTTGTGGGGATGCTTTTCTTTAGCAGGGACAGGGAATTGGTCAGAGTTGATGGGAAGATGGATGGAGCCAAATACAGGGCAAGCTTAGAAGAAAACCTGTTAGCCCTTGTACACACGGACGGAGATTTCCGACAACCAAATCCGTCGGATTTTGTCCGACGGATCTTGTCCGAAACTGTTGCATACACACGGTAGGACAAAGTTGTCGGAAAATTCGATCGTTCAGAACGTGATGACGTAATTTTGTTACGATGGGACTACATTCAGGCTAGTAGCCAATAGCTTTGATGTAGGAATTTGATCTGAGCATGTGTGGCACTTGGTCCGATCAGAATTCTCTACACATGATCGGAGTATGTCCGATCGGACCAGTTTGTCTGAAAATATTTCCAGCAAGTTGGAAAATTTGGTCCGACGGATATTCCAACGGAAACACTCTAGATGTGGAAAGCTGGCAGAGACATCCCCAAAAAGACTTGCAGCTGTAATTGCAGTGAAAGGTGGTTCTATAAAGTATTGATTCAGGAGGGCTGTATACAAATATACGCCGCACTTTTAACATATTTATTTGTAAAAAAAAATTGAAAACCATTTAGCATTGTCCTTCCACTTCACAATTATGTGCCACTTTGTGTTGGTCTATCACGTAAAATGCCAATAATATACATTTACTTTTTTGGTTGTAACATGACAAAATGTGGAAAATTTCACGAGGTATGAATACTTTTTCAAGGCACTGTAAATTACCAGTACAATTATTCAGTACAAACTGAATTAAGTGTTTAGGTTTATCCTCATACCATAGCTGTTGTACTATAAATCTAAAGACGATTGTACTAGTGTCAGATTGTGTAGTTTATGGCCAGATTAGAGTGTGCATTGCACCTTCACAAGTGGCCACTTTTTGTGTGTTTAAAGGAATCCTTAGAATATATTTTAAAAAAAGGGGCTAGTAGGAGATATTTAGAACTCTAAGCATCTCTACCATAAGGACCCTATTTACAAGTTTTTATTTAGAGGGAAGTTTCTCTTTAAAGTTCAAACAATGAAGCCACATAACATTACTTCCATTTTGTGTCCCGATGTAATATATCATCCATAATTTTTATTCTGCACATTAAAAATAAATGTGATGCAGTGAAGAATCATGATGGACCATATAATAGGGATATTTCCTAAAACATTGGTGCTCAACCTGTGGCCCTCCATTTGTGTATGGAATAGTGCCCCACCGTTGGTGTCAGTGGGAGGAATAGTGCACCACCGTTGGTGTCAGTGGGAGGAATAGTGCCCCACCGTTGGTGTCAGTGGGAGGAATAGTGGCCCATTGTTGGTGCCAGTGGGAGGACTAGTGTCCCCTCTTTAGTGTCAGTGAAAGGACTAGTGCCCCCAATCATTGGTGTCTTTAGGAGGAATTGAGTAGCAGGAACTATGCCCCATTGTTGCTGACAGTGGGGGAAGTAATGTCCCAAGGGCTGGATAAAAGCAAGCAAAGGGCCAGATCCAGCCCTCGGACTGAAGTTTAGAGACCACTGACCTAGAGCATGGGTGCTCAACCTATGTCCCTCCAGCTGTTGTGAAACTAAAAGTCCCATGAGGTATGCTGCTGACAGTTACAAACATGACTCCCAAAGACAGAGGCATGGTGGGACTTGCAGCTCTGCAACAGCTGGGGGGGCCACAAGTTGAGCACCTATGACCTTTATCCTGGGTGAGAGTTCCCCAGTGTAGATATACCCCCTTTCTGGACAAAGCTCAGCAAGAAAGTGTATGATCATGTTGTGACTGGTAGTTAAAGCAGATATTATACAAGAAATAAGAACCTAGAGGATGGATCAGAATGAAGGCAAACCATATACAGATGGATATTTAAAGGTAAGGAGGCAAGTAATAACAGACACTTGCTTTTTACAATATAGTTGTGTTTGCCATCATTATATACTGGCACAGTACCGGTGGCTTACAGAGGATATAGAACTAATGGCCAGGTTGGCCAAACACCAAAGTAATCTATATTCTGCTTTTGGAAACTGTAATGCCTCATGCAAACGGTTGGATTTTCCGACGTTCAATGTGCGCTTCGCTTGTCGTCAGAAATTCTGTCTGTGTGTATGCTCCATAGAACATTTACTGTTGGAATTTCCGACAACAAATGTTTGAGAGCAGGTTCTCAAATTTTCTGACAACAAAACTTGTCAGAAATTCCGAGCGTGTGTACACAATTCCGAGGCACAAAAGTTCCATGCATGCTCGGAATCAAGCAGAAGAGCCGCACTGACTATTTGGCTTAATTTTTCTCGGATCGTCCTACGTGTTGTACGCCACCTCGTTCTTGCTGATTGGAATTTAAAAAAACATTTGTGTGCATGTGTGTATGCAAGACAAGTTTGAGCCAACATCCATCAGAAAAAAATCTACGGTTTTGTTGTCGGAATATCCGATCGTGTGTACGAGGCATAAGAGCGGAAGAAAGCCAGGCAAGCAGGCTAAAAACATTACAATTCTATGAATAATGTATGATGTCACTGAAGGGACCTCTAAGACTTTTTAGTAATTGTCCCCTTCTCTCTATAGAAAAGTGCCCACAGCAATAACCATGCATGTTCTAATGTACATCGTCAGTGATAAACGAGGCAGCAAAGTATCTAACACAGGCACTTCTCTTTTCACCTGCCCAGTAAGACTTTTCAATTTGGCTCATAGGCACACTTTTCTGGCACATATTTACACACACATACAGGTAGGTGCCCTGTGGAGGTGGTGACAGTTGCTAGGATTTGCAAGCAAGCTGCAGCAAAATTGAGCATCTAGTGGAAATAAGGAGAACATTTCTATGCATGATAAAATGGTCTCAGAAGAAGTAAACACTCAAACCGGTTCTGTAATCTGTGGTTTCGCTAACATTGTCCAAGCGTATATAGCCACATAAATTTGATGGTACAACAGCATAGCAGGGGCTCAATAGCGGTCTTCCACCAAAACATCTGCTACATTATATAGTCAGCATGAAAGCAGGTTGACTGCTTAATTTATATCACTTCATTAAAATGTTTAACCATAACAAGGTTTAATAAAGGATTAATCAGAACTAGATTTGCATACTTCGTGTGGCTCACAGCTACTTGTTATATCTGAATGTGTCTCTGAAGATGACAAAGCGTGGGTAAGCTCTCTAATCGGCATATAAGTGCCACATTACAGCATACATACAGAGACATCATAGTAAAATACACACAGGCTTATTTATTGATAAATGCAAATGATGAAGGGTACGAAAACACAAGAGAAATTGGTGACTTGCACAGTGATCTATAAACAGAAGTTACTGCACCTCTTTGCCCTGCCTAAGTAAATACCGTGAACGAATGCACAAGCCAAGGGGTACTTTACAATATACTAGTTACAGTGTGTAACGCTAGAGCATCTAAAGCTAGGGATGCAGCAAATGGATACTGGAATATATCAGTCTGATTTATTAAGTCTTGGCCAGAAACAAACATTTCTACCGCTCATATTAGCATTTATTCTTCATATCTTCATTCACACAACACTTAACACTCTAAGAAACATTATGTGGCAGGGTTGCACATACAAGGGTCACAATTGGGACCCAGCCCCATGCTCCAGGGGGCCCGTGCGGCTTCTTGTACACCTAGATAGGAGGGCGGTGGAGGGGACATATATATGTAATTTACAGCGCCCTTCCTTGTCTTAATGAATGGAGTCAGTGATCCGTAGTGATTATTGACTCTGTTCATAACGGAAGTATAGTAAACTATGTTTACTATGCTTCAGTTTGTGAATAAATGGGAAGCTCTGTACAGAGCTATTCCTGTCCATTCATTCTGTGCTGGTGAGGCTGAAGAGATGGATATTGAGGGCTGTGTCCCCACCATCCTTTCTCTATCTCAAAGGTGAAACTTTAGAGGTCTCTTTAGACCCCTGATATTTTACCAAAGCTCCTAATGGTTCTCCTACATTTAAAAAATAAATAAAATAGTAAATAAATAATAGAAAAATTAAACAGTAAAAAAAACTACCAATATCAGTGGCGGAATTACCAGGGTCACACTTGCGACCAGGCCCTGGCATTCCGCAACTGTGTGGGGCCCAGTGAGGGGACCCTTTATGGTTTCTTGCGCTGGGGCCCTGAAAGTTCTAGTTACGCCCCTGGTATGTGGTCTATAAATGTGGTCTATAAATTGGTCACACTCCTGGAATTGGTATGCAGCCTGATAGTCCATCACATACAGTATGTGGCCCAAGAATTAGCCACACCCAGAAACTGCCATGTGGCTCAAGAATCAGTCACATCCCCGGGACTAGTTATGTAGCCTGGGAATCAGTCACATCCCTGGTGCTAATTATGTGGCCAGGAAATCAGTCGCATCCCTGGGACTAGTTATGTGGCTAGGTAATCAGTCACATCCATTGGACTAGTTATGTGGTCTGGGAATTAGTCGCATTCCTGGGACTAGTTATGTGGCCAGGGAATCAGTTTAATCCCTGGGACTAGTTACGTGGCCTGGGAATCAGTTGAATCCCTGGGACTAGTTATGTGGCCTGGGAATCAGTCACATTCATGGGACTAGTTATGTGGCCTGAGAATCAGTCACATGCCTGGGACTAGTTACGTGGCCAGGGAATCCGTCACATCTCTGGGACTAGTTATGTGGCCAGGGAATCAGTCGCATCCCTGGGACTAATTATGTGGCCTGGGAATCAGTTGAATCCCTGGGACTAGTTATGTGGCCAGGGAATCAGTCACATTTATGGGACTAGCAATGTGGCCAGGGAATCAGTAGCATCCCTGGGACTAGTTATGTGGCCAGGGAATCAGTCGCATCCCTGAGACTAGTTATGTGGCCAGGGAATCAGTTGCATCCCTGGGACTAGTTATGTGGCCAGGGAATCAGTCACATCCCTGGGACTAGTTATGTGGCCAGGGAATCAGTCGCATCCCTGGGACTAGTTATGTGGCCAGGGAATCAGTCACATCCCTGGGACTAGTTATGTGACCAGGGAATCAGTCGCATCCCTAGGACTAGTTATGTGGCCAGGGAATCAGTCGCATCCCTGGGACTAGTTATGTGGCCAGGGAATCAGTTGCATCCCTGGGACTAGTTATGTGGCCTGGGAATCAGTCGCATCCCTAGGACTAGTTATGTGGCCAGGGAATCAGTCGCATCCCTGGGACTAGTTATGTGGCCAGGGAATCAGTTGCATCCCTGGGACTAGTTACGTGGCCAGGGAATCAGTCGCATCCCTGGGACTAGTTACATGGCCAGGGAATCAGTTGCATTCCTGGGACTAGTTACATGGCTTGAAAATAAATTGAATCCCTGGGACTAGTTACATGGCCTGAAAATAAATTGAATCCCTGGGACTAGTTATGTGGCCTGGGAATCAGTCGCATCCCTAGGACTAGTTACGTGGCCAGGGAATCAGTCGTATTCCTGGGACTAGTTGCATGGCCTGAAAATAAATTGAATGCCTGGGACTAGTTATGTGGCCAGGGAATAAGTCACATTCATGGGACTAGTTATGTGGCCTGGGAATCAGTCGCATCCCTAGGACTAGTTATGTGGCCTGGGAATCCGTCACACTCCAGGAACCAGAATGTGGCCTAAGAATCTATCACACCTCTAGAACCAGTATCTTTTCCCAGAATCGGTCTCCCCTCCCCCTCCCAGGAATTAGTATGTGCCCCTGGAATCAGTCACACCCCAAGAATTAGTATGTGAATTGAGAGTTGGAGAATGGTTTCACAAAAGCCAGATATTCTGTGTGTCACAGGTGAAATTCTACTCTGCAAAGATACTTCCCCAAACCAGCAATAAGGTTAGGAAACAGCCTTTAATTAGTGTTAACCATTTTGAGACTAAAAGGCCCACAGCAAGCAATTACTGTATTAGCTCCCTCAGGCAGAGGTAGGGTTAAATAGTCTGATGATTCCCTGGTCAAGTGACCTCTTGCACAGCCAGCCTGCAGGAGCTTGTAACTGTCCATCATCCAGGGGCTACTCCGCCCCCCTCATTAGGAAGGTAAATAATGGAGAGAGGGAGAAGTAGGTGATGAAGGAGATAGCAGAACAAATGAGGACCAGGGAGGGAAAAAGGACACCAGCTTAAAGAAAAAAAAAATAGTCAGTGACTCCAGCAGTGTCCTCGCTGCTCCCCCCATGCACCTTCCAAAAGAGTGTGTGCAGTCCTTTTGGATTAGTCTCTTCTCTCTCCATTGCCCTGGGCAATCATGTTAAAACTCACATGGCTGGTGCTTATTCAGATAAACCCAACAATGCACACCAGCGGTTACCATGTGAATCTTCACAAACCGCACAAGAATGTGCTGGTTCAAATCCCCCTGACCCTCCTCCAAAGGCAAATTTATTCAAGGCAGCACACTGCTCTGTGCTGCTCTCAAAGCCAGGCTGCTAGTGGGAATGCCACCTTGTATCCATACACCACACATAACATGCAGCATCATGGCACAGAGAAAATCACCAGCCTGCAAGTTTACAGCAATAATACCACCGCCCAACTTTTTCAAATCATTTACAAGATGCTTTCCTGGGGGTCCAAAGCTGGCTACTCCTGATACTGCCTCTAACGGAGTTATGAAGCAGCCTTATCATGGATTATTTTCTAAAAACATTTTTAGCTAAAAAGGAAATATATCACCATAAATCCTGATTTAAATCTGTACAGTTTGTCAGTCTCTGGATTAAAAACGGCCATTTTGAATAGTTTTCTCTGGGGCCCAGACATGTAGCTGTGTAGAGTTTTATCATGCAGTGAGATACAAATGAAAGATGGCAAAACTGCTGCATTCCCATCACTAACTGCTTGATAAGAAAGGTAACTTATCTACATTATTTCAGTCTACTCTGGAACAATGCAACTTGCCTTACCTAAAACAGACATTCCTACCTTTTAACCTAGCCCCCCCGATCCAAAATGATCTTAATAATCGGTCTTAATAATCATGAGCCACTCTCATTGGATAGAATAACGGCACTGGGTGGGCAGTCAACAAGATGAATGGCACAGGTGCCACTCCGGATTGGTCCACAGCAACCCCCAGTGAAAGACGGGTGCACATCCAGTTTACCAATGACAATCATAAATGCTAAAAATTGAATGTGTGCACTAATCAAATTTTCAGTATAATGATTGTCAGTTGGTAGTCCACAAGTTAGGAAAAATCCTTCACGGCTAAATCAAACTAATTTCAGAGAGGCACACAAAGGAAGGTTTTCTTTTTAACAAAGGAAGTAGCTTGCATCTTTTGACTGTTAAGGACTTTTTCAGATTGCTGCCAGGATCACTTTAAAGAAGCCTAGAGAATATGAGTTCATAACAAAATGTGAGAGTAACACTTTGGAACCAAATAATATATAGTAGATCTTACATTTATATATATATATATATATATATATATATTATACACACACACACACACACACACAGTGAGGGAAAAAATTATTTGATCCCATGCCAATGTGACAAAGAAAAAATCTGTCTATAATTTTAATGGTATGTAGGTGGCAGAATAACAAAAAAATGCATAAAAATGCATTTCAAAAAAGTTATAAATTGATTTGCATTTTAATGACTGAAATAAGTATTTGATCCCCTATCACTTCGCAAGATTTCCAGCTCTCAGGTGTCTTCTATACAGATAACGAGCTAAGATTAAGAGCACTCCCTTAAAGGGAGTGCTCCTAATCTCATATTGTTACCTGTATAAAAGACACCTGTCCACAGAAGCAATCAATCAAATTACAATCTTTCCACCATGGCCAACACCAACGAGTTGTCCAAGGATGTCAGGGACAAGATTGTAGACTGGGCTAAGCAGCTTGGTGAGAGGGTGACAACTGTTTGTGTGGTTATTCGCAAAGGGAAGAAATGCAAAATAACTGTCAATCTCCCTCAGTTTGGGGCTCCATACAAGTTCTCACCTCATGGAGTTTCAATGATCATGAGAACGCTGAGGAATCAGCCCAGAACTACACGGGAGAATCTTGTCAATGATCTCAAGGCAGCTGGGACTATAGTCACCAAGAAAACTACTGGTAACACACTACGCTGTGAAGGACTGAAATCCTGCAGTGCCCGCAAGGTCCCCCTGCTCAAGAAAGCACATGTACAGGCCCATCTGAAGTTTGCTAATGAACATCTGAATGATTCAGAGGAGAACTGGGTGAAAGTGTTGTGGTCAGAGGAGACCAAAATCAAGCTCTTTGGCATCAACTCAACTCACCGGGTTTGGAGGAGGAGGAATGCTGTGTACACAGTAACATCAAGGACATATGTAGGAGCAAACTCCAGCACCCAAGACCATTTTTGAAGGCCACTGATTTTTAGCAGATATGAAACAATGTTTAGGAAAACGTAAGCATCATTAAACAAATATATTCGTTTTTCTCATAGTTAAAATCTAGATTCTTTTTTTTTTTTTTTAATAACTATACTAACCACTATATTGTGTGCTCAGTGGTCAAACATAATTTTAAACTAAACTAAACTGAACTGAATTATTGTAGAACATATTCACTTTGGAAAGTGAATTTCCCCTTTGTGAATGGGCAAAAGCTTTGTGGTCTTCAATCATCTACAAATAAAAATCCTGTTTTTTTTTTTCATTGCACACGATTTGGTATTGGCAATGTGAATTTTCACTTGAATTAATAAAATTAAGTTAACTAAAAATTCACTTTGTAAAGAATACTTAATCATGTGCAAGTAGAAAAAAAAAAAAAGGATATTTTTGCCAAGTACATAGCTTATACCCCCTTTAGTAAATCAACCCCACAAAATGTTAGATGGTTAACATTAAAGTGGAAATAAACCCATGGATTTAAACAGTTAAAAAAAAAAAAGGCATGCCGGGAATGCTAACTGCACATTGGCTGTGCTCTCAGCCAAACTATCAAACCATCCAATGGCTGGTGTCATAACGAATCACATGTGCAGCACCATAGCAGTTGAAGATGAAACAGAGGCAAAGATGGCAGCTTCCTTGGCTGAAAACGATAGGGGAGTTTACTTCCACTTTAAGCACAAGATGTTGCTGCTATTGAGTAAGAAAAGCCATCTATTGGTCTTTTTACAGAATTACAGTAGGGGAAAATAAGTTAGTTTCAGGATTTATTTTTGATTAGGGTAAGCACCAAAGTATTTGGTACCACATTCAAGATACTACTAATGGGCATGAAGGTTTGTCACAACAGATTGTAAAATCCTCTTTTTGCTGATGATTGCTGCTTCGATTTAGTGTGGATGTTATTGGGAAATGCTCGAGATCCTGTGACATAAACGGATTGCATTTAGCAGCTTCTGTTTTCAGTAAACAATAGATGGAAAGAAAATTGCTCAGCTGACCTTATGCCTAGTACACACAATCAGAAAAATACCGCTTCCGAAACGATTGTATGATAATCTGATCATTAGTACACAGCTTTCAAAAACCGATTAGTTCATCCAAAATTAACCGAAGGGACAAACGTGAAAACTCTTCTCGTACGATACCAGATTGTACGATTTTCATTTCCTCACTACAGTATTCATCCAAAGAAAAATTTTTAAGACCACACCTGCTCGGAAATGAAATAATGCGTTACTATACAACACATTACTTCCGAGGCTGTATTCTGTTGTATGAGAATTTTCATACGTTTAGTAACCTCTTCATTTTTGATTTGAGACCAGCATGCAAAAAAAAAAAACAAAAAAGAAAAAAAACGGACAATCATTTGTTCGATATTCTTATTGTGTGTACGAGGGTTTAACCTTTTTACAGATGTTCTTAGTACTTTTTCATAGCCTGCTCTATTTAATCTCCTTATTTGGTCCAAGATGAACATAGAGCAGACCAATGATGGGTTGTCCACAATTATTTCACAATTCCATGTCTCAGCTGGTGAGGAAAGTTTTTTATTTGAATAGTAGGTTAAATACAAATACTGGACCGAGCACCTAATTACTAAAGTGACCACTGCTACAAGGTTCCCGAATATTCGGCACTGTAGACAAAATTGTAATTTGGCCAAACCTACTAAACTTAAGCTATCTGCAGATTCTTTTGTACCAACCAGCCATAGAAAGGCAGAATTCCTAGAACACAACCATACAATCTGCCGATCCATGTGACTACCACTGATTCTGGTGCAATGGATTTTGGATGCAAAGGATTGTTATTTCTTATGGAAAAACAGTACAGTCGTCTTCATTACCAAATACCTTGTGAGGCTACATTTCTTCTACTGATGTGTAAGATGATTGAAAAAATCAGTACAGCTTAACCACTTCCAGACTGGCTCACACCGATATACGTCAGCACTGAAGAGGGCTATTGATGTTATGGCAGCAGCTAGCTACCATAACCCGGTATCTTCTTCTTCAGTGAGTGGTTTGGTTTCAGATAAAAGTGTGGTCTCTGTGGTGGATTCGCCACAAGATCACTTTTATCGGCGGGTGGAGCTGCCAGTAGCGACGGAGGCGATGGGGTCCTCTCCCTGGCTTTGTATGGAGACGGGTGAGGGAAAGATGGCCCCCACCCATCTCCATACCATTGCAGGGTGGAAGTGATGTCATAACATCACTTCCGCCCATAGCTCTTAAAGATACTTTTTTTAAAATGAAATTCTTTTTTTTTTTATTGCATTTTAGTGTAAATATGAGATCTGAGGTCTTTTTGACCACAGATCTCATATTTAAGAGGTCCTGTCATGCTTTTTTTCTATTACAAGGGATGTTTACATTCCTTGTAATAGGAGTAAAATGGACACAATTTTTTTTTTTTTTACAAGAACAGTGTGAAAATAAAAGGTAAAAGAAATAAGAAAAAAAATATATATTTTTTTTTAAATGCACCCATGATGTTGGGTATCAATTTTCTTGGCATAACATTATCTTTCACAATATGAAAATAAATTGGGCTAACTTTACTGTTGTCTTATTTTTTAATTAAAAAAAAGTGTATTTTTTCAAAAAACAAAAAAAGTGCGCTTGTAAGACCGTTGCGCAAATACGGTTCAACAGAAAGTATTGCAAAGATCACCATTTTATTCTCTAGGTTGTTAGAATATATAATGTTTGGGGGTGCTAAGTAATTTTCTAGCAAAAAAACAGTCTACACTAACTTGTAAACACCAAATCTCGGAAAGAGGCTCGGGCATTAAACCTATTCTCTAGGCTTGTCTACAAAAACGAATTTAGTTTTTTGGCATGATTGCTATAGTATAATGGAAGGTGCTACATTATAATATATGTTCCGTTATAATATAGTTTATTTGTTAAAAGTCATTCATAATTAATTAACAAGAGTTGTATGCAATCCAAAGCAGCCAAAACTACTAGACTTCTTAAATGTGTCTCTGAGTAGGACTGGTGTCATCTTCTCACATGATTCTGTGCTATGCAACTTTGCGTGAACGACATCTAGAAGCCTACAATAAGTAGAATCAGGAATACCTGTCCTACACATTCATTGGCATGGTGTTCCCAGAACACAGATTAGAACAATGTGGTTTTAGGCAGCAAGTTATCCTGTAGCTATGACTGAATGAAAAATAAGGTTGTATATTCTGTATGTTTTTTAAAGCTCAGTCATGACTGTGGTGTCCCTTTAAGGCCACATGAAGCATTGACAAAGAGGTGCTTGGTGTAGGTGGTTGTGTCAGAATAAATGGCATAAAAAATTAATCCCTGTACAAGTGTCAGTGCTAGCTTTATTCAACATTGCTCAATAAAATCTGACTAACTGGTGCACATGGATAAGTAGCATTTTACAGTATGTAATTTAAAGTCCATTCAGCGCCGTGGCTCACAGACCCCACTGTCCTGATGTGAATAACAATTCTCCGGACTCTTTGGGATACCAGATCCACATCTCAATATCTTCCTTGTCATAATATGTTATAAAAATACAAAATACATTACTGATTTCTAATCTCTGCTCCCGAGTACTCAGATTTCCAGTGCCATTTCTCCAAGACAGCATTTTAACATTCAGCTTTTTGACAGCAGTAACTCTCAGAGAAATGTGTGATTTTATCTACCCCAAATAATATGCTAGACAGCAAGTCCTGCTGAGGCGGCATGGGCAGAAGAAGATTGCTTTAGAAGAACCTGGGAATTGTTCAAATGATACCCTCACTGTTCAGAATCTAGCAAATCGTTTAAAAGAATTTGGTAATCTAATCAAGTATTTAACGTCTAGCAAAATAGTAAATAAATTGGCAAAAGAGATTTTTCAATGAGGTCTTCTTGCAGCTTCCAGCGGGTAACACTTGCATATATCCTTAGATAATCTAACAGAACAACCTGTCTACAACCTCTGTTTTGTGGCTGCATGCAAGAAACTGAGGTGTTATTAGTGGTCAGGAACACAGGCCAGACAGGGAGAAGAGACCAGGTAACTAGAGAGATGTCAAATCCGGGTTGTAAGGTACGGTGGGGTAAGCCTGAGTTATAATTTGAGGATCATGAAGTGAAAACAAAGTGAAATGCTGGAGCTTTAACAATGCTTTCACAGTAAAAGTCTATTTAACATCTAATCAATATAAATCCACATGGACATTGGGTGACATCAACTGCAATCAAACAAAAGTCCGAACAAGCAAGACACACCAGCCTCAATGTATGGATACATGGTCTAGGATATTTAAAGCCAATACTTTTTTTTTTACTTTTGGACAGAGTAGGTAAAAACCTGTCCAATGTGACTTTTATTTTATTTTTTTAGGTCTGTGGGGAGAAAATCAGCAACTAGAGAAATGTCAATAGAATAAGTGTCCTCTTTGGAAGATTTGCTCCAGTGGCAGCTGTCTAATAATTGGAACACTCATTACTTTCTGTCCTGATGACAATGGTTACTACGTCAAATAGAAAGTGTGCTTCTAGCTTTGCAACAGATATTTTAACACTTTTGGGCTACTAAATAAAGACTTTAGATCAGTGTTTTTTTTAACCGGGGTATCAAGAACATGAGACGCAGTTCTCCCTGGATTAGCATAATGTGCTGCCATGATGCTGGCCAGCCACCAGCACCATAACAACCAATGATGCTCTAGGGCCAGGTTGAATAATGTCCTGTCTGCACCGTGGCAATGCATGACACTGATCCTGAAGTAAGTTAGGCTCTATTGGGAAGAGGGGTTCTGTGATGAGGTGACGCTGATGTATGGGGGGCTTCTGATATGATGAGAGGATTCCATAATAGGGACACATTGATTGGGGAGGGGCGTCGGATGTGAAGGTAGGCTTCCAATTTGAAGTTACTTTAACCACTTGGGTACCGCGCTATTGCAAAATGACGGCAATAGCGCGGACCCACATTTCCGGGACTACGTCTATTGACGTAGTCCCGGTTACGAGCGGCCTGCGCGCCCCCTGAGGGGCGCGCGCGGCGCGCTCTGTGATCGGCGAGTCCGTGAGACTCGCCTGATCACCGATCCGTGTAAGGGGTCGATCCCGACCCCTTATCACGTGATCAGCTGTCAGCCAATGACAGCTGATCATGTGATAAAACGGAGCCGGTAATCGGCTAGTATTCCTCCTCGCGCTGACAGCGCGAGGAGAAAAAAAAAAAGCCGATCGCCGGCGGCCGTGTTCGGGACATCAGTCCCGATCACGGCCAGCAATTTAAACGGACACCTGCCCCCTGCCAGTGCCCACCTGCCACCCGCAGTGCCATCCTGAAATAAAGTAAGTGCCCCCCTGTCAGTGCCACCCAGCAGTGCCCATAGTGCCCACAGTGCCACCCAGCAGTGCCCACAGTGCCACCAGCAGTGCCCACAGTGCCACCCAGCAGTGCCACCCACAGTGCCACCCAAAATCTGCCTCAAAGGTGCTGCACCCCAGTGCCGCCCATCAGTGCCCAGCAGTGCCGCCCATCAGTGCCCAGCAGTGCCGCCCATCAGTGCCCAGCAGAGCCACCTATCAGTGCCACCTATCAGTGCCCATCAGTCCCATCTATCTGTGGTACCTATCAGTGCCCATCCGTGCCACCCATCCGTGCCACTTATCCGTGCCACCCATCCGTGCCATCTTATCTGTGCCCATCTTTGCCCATCAGTGCCGCCTTATCTGTGCCCATCGGTGCCGCCTTATCTGTGCCTATTAGTGCCGCCTTAACTATGCCTATCAGTGCCCACCAGTGCAGCCTATCAGTGCCCACCAATGCAGCCCATCAGTGCCCACCAATGCAGCCCATCAGTGCCCACCAATGCAGCCTATCAGTGCCGCCTAATCAGCGCACTTCAATGAAGGAGAAAAATGACCCGTTTGCAAAATTTTATAACAAACTATTAAAACATGATTTTTTTTTTTTTTTTTTTGCATCTTTTTTTGTTTGTTTAGCAAAAAATAAAACTCCGAGCTGTAACTAAATACCACCAAAAGAAAGCTCTATTTGTGGGAAAAAAATGATAAAAATTTCATTTGGGTACAGTGTTGTATGCCCGCGCAATTGTCATTCAAAGTGCATCAGCGCTGAAAGCTGAAAATTGGTCTGGGACTGAGGGGGGTTTAAGTGCCCAGTAAGCAAGTGGTTAAACAAGGAGTTTGTGGTCATTATCTCAGGTTCAGGTTTCCTATTAAATGTAAGTGGTACCTTGTTTCCCATTTGATTTTAATTCAGGGGTACCTTGATATCTTGCATACATTTAAAGCATGCCGTGAATGAAGAAATGTTGAGAAACAATGCTTTAGATAAAAAAAAACCTTAATCAAAATCACACTTTAGATTTGTTGAAAATGAATTAGTAAATTAGCATGGAAAAATTCTACCTCCATGCTTGTCCCTTCATCTAAGTGTTAGTGCTAAGACTGGATTCATACCTATGCATTTGTAGTGCTTTTTGCATTTTGCAGATTTGCGCTACAGAACGTGTTCCATAGGAAACAATGTTAAATGCACTGTAGTACAAATCTGCAAAATGCAAAAAGCACTAAAACTGCATAGGTGTGAATCCAGCCTAATTTCTCCACAGTCACCAACCAGATTCCATCATGCCCTGGAAAATGATAGGACCTCACAGTTAGTTGTCTGACTAGTGAGCACATGACAAATACTGAAATTAATCTGCATCACATTATTATGTTTTCAGAGGGTAATGGAGCAGAGGTATCCCAGAAGCTGGGGCTAAGAAAGAATGAGCTTTATGTATTTTCAGCAGTCTAAAGGAAACTACTCATCTATGTCAGATGTTTCTGACATTACCTCCAAAATTAAGTAAACTAAAAGTTATATTTAGATAGTATTAAAGTTGCTTCTCGTGTTTGCACATTTACATCTGGTTTAGCAATATTTTATTATAAAGATATTAATATGCTAGATATAGGTAATTATCTCCCCACCCACATTTTAACTGCACCTGTTCTGCAGGAGAGTATCGTTTCAAGGTGGTTGCAAAAGAATCACATTAGGACCAGCCTGCTGTTTACATAAGGTTCTTACATAAGAATGTTCCCTCAGTTCAAAAAGCTATAGTTTGATCACACAATGGGGTTGATTTACTAAAGGCAAATAGACTGTGCACTTTGCAAAGTGAAGTTGCACACTGCAAGGGCATTTGCTCCAAAGTTTAGTAAATGAGATAAAGCTTCGCTTTGCAAATACCACCCAATCATATGCACGGAAAAAATAAATAAAAATGCTTGCACGTGACAGGATGAGGAGAGTCCGCAGAGCTTCTGCTCATTTTACTAAGCTCTAGAGCAATTGTTCTTGCAAAGTGCACAGTCTATTTCCCCTTAGTAATCAACCCCAATGATTCTGCAGGACTCCCAAACAGTCTTGAGGTGTGGAACAGGATGGATTTACCCAACTCACAGAGCTAGCAAAATAAAAAAGCCGATGCCCACCAGCGCTATACTTCCCCCTGCATTTATGTACTTTTGGTTAGAGATATTTATGCTCAAAAAATATAGCTGATATTGGACATTTCAGTTACAAAGCATGGACGCTCTTTCTTCTTCCCTTCCGTTGGATAAAAAAAAAAAACATGTGAAAATGAAAATAAAAACATCTAAAACTTAATTTGCTTTAAATGACTTTAAATTAAATCTAAATCAAATAACACAAATGTAATGAATTTCTGCGCATCAGTCCTTACATGCAGTCGCGGCATTCATTTGTACTTGATGCCAGTAACACACTTGCTGTCTTAGGGCGAGCAACCCAAGGCTGCTTATTCTTGACTTGGACTGCCTAGCTGGCCACCGCTCATAATAGCTAGCCACCACTTGAGATTCCAGTGCAGCCAAGGCAGATTGCACAGAAATGTACAAGCCTACTTGATTTTTCCACGTATTGACCAGATATAACGAATTGTAGTATTCAATAGTGTATTATCAGACTAAAAAGATGTAAAAAATAAATAAAAAATAAATAAAAGAAGTTCATTGTTAGGACTTACACACAGGTTAAGGAAAATAAATTGTATATCACTCAAACTGATGAAAGCTTTCATCTACAATATATGCAAGTGGGTAATCTCACTTAAAGACCATCTGCTCCCTCCCACCCATAAATTACTGCAGAGATCTGCAAGATGGTGACACCCTTACAAAAGCCTTTGCTAGGGGAAGTAACAAACTAATGTAGAGAATTTTCAGCAATGGATTATCCAAGTGTTCCAAGAGGCGAGCAGGTAACCTAGCTGATCACCTCCTACTGAAAACTTCATTATCAGTTTAAAGTGAAGCTGACCTTTAAAGGACATACTAGGACTACAGACTTGTTGCCTATATCCTCGCCTCTAATAATTTTAGAGCTGGATTTTCACTATAAATATATTTTCAAGAAATAGAACAATCATACTATTTCTCAAGATATTATCCAGACCGTCTTGCTCTGAACCTTCAGAGCAGGCCTACAATCAGACCCGCAGTTTGATGAAAATTAACACTAGTTTTGCAAAGCGCACATCAGGGGATTGCAGTCAACTCTTATCTTTAGTTCCAGTCAACTAGCAATCCTGAAAGAGTTTGCATCATCATCAGAGCAGGCGATTCTGCTGGTGAACCTAATCAATCCACAGAATACTGGGACTGTGCTGTGTAACAAAGCTAAAATAGATTTACAAATGGGGTTTTAGGGGATAAGCTCCTCCACAGGATTACATATTGATTTTTAAAAATAAAAAGCTTATCATATAAGCCAAAAGTGAAAAAATAAAATTAACCTATGCAAAAAAAAAAAATCCTTTTAGAAAAAAAAACTCTCACTTCAAAACATACCAAAGTAGTGAATCAAAATGAACAAAGTCTTGGAGATACGTATTATTGAACTAAGGGAGTAATGTGTCAAGGTCCAACCACAGTGAAGGCTGTAATGAACTTACTAGTGAGCGATACAGCCATAGGAGACAAACGCTGTAGCCCTCATTACAAGATGTCACTGCTGTAAGCTGGTCTCGGATGGTCTGAGGATTTGATGTGTTTACTAGGGTAAGAAAAAGCTGGGAAACCTGGGGTACTACAATGTATTGAAAATGTAGTTAAAGGGAAACTGAAGTGTATTTTCAGTGAATACAAATCTTGAGGAATCATAAAAAGGAGTTCAGTATATGACCAGTTTAAAGACTTGCACAATTATACACCGATCACGATGAAACATATATCTCTGTTTTGAATTAAAGATTGTATCAGCTACTGCTAAGTCATTTTATGGTCGTATTACTAGTCAGAGTAGTTAGGAAGTGTATATTACAGGAAAATACCTAGCTGCTTAGAATTATCCAGTCTTAGGTTAGGTTCACACTGCTGTGATCAGATTTTGATCTGACTTTCAGTGCAATTATGTGATGCAACTTGGATGTGGTTTGCATATCCTATGGGGCCAGAATCATGCTGGAATCATGCTGGAATCACACCAAAGTAGCATAGGACCCTTTTCTAAAAATGTGCTGTGCTGCATTGATGTGAACAGGCAGCATTGAAAACAATTTCCATTGTCATACAATTCTGTATGACACACATCAGAAGTGTGAACCGGGGCAAAAAGTGTATCTCTAGCCCAAAACTTTTTTGTAGTTTTGGACAGAGCTGGGAATGGTTATAACCCACTGATGATTTTTATTTAGAATATTACTTGCACCTTATTTGGATATCCTTCATAATATTGTATTGCACATGTTTCATGACTGCACTCATTTTATCTGATAAGGTTTATATTGATAGTTTGACCAGTAAAAGGGATAGCCCACCTTTTTTTCAGTATGGAATTTGTCTAGTATTCAGATGCTTGAGTGCTGCTATCCTGTACACATTTTACACCAAGCGCAAAGTTTTCTTTTTGTTTTTTTCTTTTTGTCTAGAACCCTTGATGGCTCAACTACACCCCAGAGAGGGGAACCTCAGTGACAGTGTCAGATCAATGTTCATTACAAATGCATTTATTGTTTGAAGTGTGCAGCCAATGCATTTTGGAGAAATTAATAACACCTTCATCCATGCAGTTTGTATAGAATCCTTTATTGCTGAGGCGAGATATCCAAGTAATTCAAGTTTTGAAGTGATAAGCATAAACACTATTGTGATCAAGATTGATCTGCCTGTCTTTTGCTATTGAGGTTCACCCTTGCAGTGTGGAGCCGAGCATTCACTATATTAAAGTAATAGTAAACTCTGGATTTAGATTTTTACCTAAAGGTACGCTTATAATAAAGCTTACATGTAGGTTAAATGGATAGATCCCAAAAGTGCACAGTTCAGGAGATATTTTGCTTGGTTGACCGCCGGTGACTTCACCGGCACATGCACTCTGAAGGAATGTCCCGTTCCTTCAGAGCTCTGCGCCATGACTGACTCCTGCGTACATCCATGGGAGTGATGTCATCGTGGCTCGGCCATTCAAGTGGCTACAGCCTGCAAACCCGGAAGGATGAAGATGGAGGCCTCTGCAGCCACTTCATTTCAAGGTAAGTCTTTCACAATGTGCTAGTATGAGATGACTTGCAGAGAGAAAGTCTATTTTTTGTTTCAAAGGTTTACTACCACTTTAATGTCTTCCTAAAGCCCAACTCCGGGAGAAAAAAAAAAAAAAAGATTCCTTGCAATAAGGCTGTGCCTTCATTGTAAGGGTTAATAGCGCGTTTTTTTTTCCAGGGGAGAGGGGAAACAGTTTTACTTACCTCTGCTCCCCCAAATAGTGAGCGCTCCCTGATGCTCTAGCAGTGGATTGTCCCTCATGTCCTTACTTTAAAAGCAGGGTTTTCATGATGTCTGGACCCTAGACTGCAGGAGTGCAGAAAACACGGGGACCATTCTAGCTGTGGGGAGGAATAGCTGATGGGTTAAGTATGTTTCCTTTTATTGTTCTCCTAGACATAAATGAGCAGTTAACTATTGCAGTGTGGGTGCAGCCCCACTGTAAGGCAGGCCATAGACATATGAATTTATTTCTTACAACCCATTTCACACGATTCCCCCATCAACACAGTGTTGACCAGGGAAACCCTCCTGCTGAGCAATTGTCTTCTCTCTGTCCGTGGGGGGGCATGAGAAGCCACCTCCACTGGAAGAAGACAGTGATGATCGCTAGTTGCTTGCAATAATCCAAAGTGAACCCAGCAGACTGGTTGTACCCAAGTTGATCAATCTACTTGGTACACTAAGTGTGCCCACTAATAGTTCAAATTTCAGCCGGTTCAGAAGGAAACAGCCAATATTCAAAACTTCTATGGCCGGCCTAGGTGGCAGATTTTTATTTGCCCAGAGTTGGTCTATAGGTTTCTTCTCACTTAATGCACAGTCTTATATACTGCTACACTATTGTGGTTTCCTACTAATACCTGATGAACCTTGATTGGGCTTTTTTTGTCAAACCTGTCTCCACTAGAGAGATTAACTCTCTTAGTCTTGGTGATACCAGGACAAAAAGGAGCAATGTAAGATTTAGAGTTGTCACCAACCAGAAATGGAGATCAATCTTCCAATCGGGACAACTTTTAAGCTGACAACTGCTGGAGAGAGTTTCTGGTGTGTCTTTGAGCCCGGAAGTTAAAGCTGAACACAAAGCAAACAGCTAAATAAACAGATCAAATACATTTAGAGGAGCAAAATAATTTGTGTTTCTGTCCTTTCAGTCCTGAAATTTACACAGCTCTGTCACACAGCACAGCCCTGTCTGGCAAGGCAGTTGTCTTACTGCCCCTGAGAGATCTCTTGCTTCTGGAGTCTATGCGAAAGGTTCCAGCCACTGGAAGTGTTGTTTTCAGTAATAGGGAATGACCGCATCATGCAGGCAGTGAGATATCTGAAGAAGGACCCCAGGAACAGAGGAAAAGAGATGTAAGATGTGGGCATTTGAATGTTTTTTTTTATTCATACCAGATGTTAGATCTTACAGGTCTTGTCTCTATCTCTCAGCCTGTGACAGGACAGTAATGAGCTCAACTCTTCATCACCCTGCACTCTCCTTTTATCAGCATGTTACTTGTTAGCGTGCCCTAACCAAGAGCAGCAAGGCACTACTGACTGTCTCCCTGTGCTGCTTCTTGCTCTCCTGGTCTACACTCTGCTGTACAGGGGTTTGCAAGAGGCTCATAACAAATAAAATGCAGGTAATTACACTAGCATTTAAAAAAATAAATGTAATGACATATAACAAAATACAGGGTTGCATTATTGTCTCTTTTAGATCTGCCTGTTCAACGGTAAAGGAAATCTCAAATGGGATACAGGCAGAAGAAAAAATTAAAAGCAGTTTTAACCATTCTCTGCTTTAAAGACTTAAAAAACAAACAAGACAAAAAAAACCCCCATGAAGTTTATAGATAGACTTTAAAATCAAACCAGGTTACAAGGCTTTTGGGGACACTGGCATTGGAATGAAAAGGTTAAAATTTCTACATCTAAATATGCAATATAAACAGTGTAATCAAAGAAGAGCAGTGCCCCTCAGTCAGTCCAGTGGAGGGACCTTTGTCAGAGGTCCTGGAGGTCACAGAGGACACTACTGTGGCGTAACCTCCAGTAGACCACTTTCTAGCATGAATATGCACACGAACTGGTAGGACTTTTATATTTTAGAGTGGTGTGAAATTGACAAACTGCATTGAAACAGCTACAAAGAAACAAACGCTAGACATGCTTGATGTGCTTAATGAGAATGTAAAAAGGTTTCCTTTCTTCTTCTCCTTTAAGGAAAATCAGCTTGTGTACTGTTATAAAGTAACTTGGCACTCTCTGCCGGCACATGACTATATGGAGCACTGCTGTACAGACAACTAGTGAACTGGTTATACATGTCAATCAGCTTCTCTATCATTTTCATAAATAATGTTCTCTCAGGCACTTTTAACCTGAGTTTTGTTCCACGTTCATAAACAATGAGATGAACTTGAGCACTCTCACTTTTCTGTGGCGCCAGGGAATTACTAATGAAATGTGACATCCACAATGGAAGTGCTTCTGTTTTCATTGGAGCATATGGCCAAACATAGCCTGCTAGGGAAAAATACAGTCATGGCCAAAAATATTGGCACCCCTGCATTTCAATCAGATAATACACCTCTTCACCCAGAAAAATTGTTGCAATTACAAATGTTTAGGCATTCTTACGTTTATTTATGTTGTTTATATTGGTATGGCACAAAAAAGCGGAGAAAGAAGAAGCCAAATCTGACACATTCCACACAAAACTCCAAAAATGGACTGGACAAAACCATTGGCACTCTCAATTTAATATTTAGTAATACACCCCTTGGACAAAAATAACTGAAATCAATCTCTTCCTGTATCCATCAATGAGTTTCTAGCACCTCTACTGGAATTTTGGACCATTTTTCTTTCGCCAACTGCTCCAGGTCTCTCAGGTTGCAAAGGTTTATTTTCCCCAACTGCCGTTTTGAGATCTCTCCACAGGTGCTCTATGGGATTTAGATCTGGACTCGTTTGCCAGTTCAGTATTCTCCGGCACTTTGTCTTAAACCATTTCTGGGTGCTGTTTGACATGTGCTTTGGGTCATTGTCCTGCTGTAAGACCCATGACCTCTGACGGAGACCTAACTTTCTTACACTGGGCCCTATATTGCATTCCAGAATTCTTTGGTAGCCTTCAGATTTCATAATGCCGTGCACACAGTTAAGACATTCGTTGCCTAAGGCAGCAAAGCAACCCCAAAACATCAGTGAACCTACACCATGTTTGAGTGTAGGGACTGTATTCTTTTCCTTAAAGGCCTCATTTCTCTTTCTGTCCACAGCACATTCTCCCAAAAGGATTTTGGCTTCCTCAGGTAAGTTTTGGCAAACTCTTTGATCAGTTTTTCTTTTTCATCCACGTTCAGAGAGAATAGCTACAGTGCCATGGGCTGTAAACTTCTTGAGAATGTTGCGAACAGTGGACCCAGGAACATTAAGATCTCTGCAGATGGACTTGCAACCTTAAGATTATCCATGTTTTTCCACAATTTTTTTTCTCAAGTCCTCAGGCAATTCTTTGCAGCTCTTTCTCTTCTCCATGCTCCGTGTGGGACACAGACACACAACAGAATGGTTGAGTAAATTTTTCACCATTTTAACTGGTTGCTGGTGTGATTTCTATATTGTCAGCACCTGTTGACAATACAATATCACTGATACAGGTGAGTTTAACTGCAAATTACAAGAGCCTCCCAAATTTGGAATTCAATTATTTCTTACAATTTTGAGAAGGTGGCAATAATTTGTCCAGTCCATTTTATGGAGTTTTGAGTGGAATGCGTCAGATTTGGCTTTTTGTTTCTCCACTTTTTTGTGTCATACCAATACAAACAAAATAAATAAACACGCAAATGCCGAAAAATTTGTAATTGAAACAAATTTCTGGGCGAAGTTGTGCATTATTTGACAGAAATGCAGGAGTGGCAATATTTTTGGCCATAACTGCAAATAGAGAAAATGGTGATACCATTCGGGCTGCACAGGTAAAACAAAAGGTGGAATATAGCTGCTGTGATCAACAGTTCCACTTTGGCTCCATTTTTATACACCAGACCCCTAATACTGCATTTTTCCCCCAGAGTCACCAACAATTTTCAAACCACTAATGATCAAATATTTAAATCCAATTTGTGGTGGGGTACAGCACCTTCATATACATTGCAATCAAATTCTTCAGTCTTCTTAAATCTAACAACTACAAGGGCTTGCTTGATTGGATGTACACCAAATAGACCTATTGTCTCCTCTCTCTACAGGACATTGCTGAAAATACTCCACACCACCACTTGCTATTTATTAGCATTGTGTGAAGCCCTAGAAGTCCTGTAATGTGTTCTCTGCATAGCACTTCTTCGCATACTCAAAGATATGAGGAGAGCACTTGTTACAGGACCTTACACGGGTCACTTGGCAGGTCTACCCCCTCTCCCTATAGTGTTTTTTCCTCCCATTTATTAATATAGCAAACCTAATTTTTGGGGTTAGTCATATTCAGCTTTGCACATCTGAATCCTGCAAACTTTCAAGTCTTGCTAGAGTGAGTGTTTAAGTGCAAATCAGACACAGCTCAGTTTCTCCAGCAGGAGGTATCACAAATAATAAAAGGGACAGCAGTGAACACCAGCAGGAGGTATCATAAATAATCAAGGAGGCTGGAATTGAGGGGGGTAAATTTCCTTAAACAATACAAGAAAAAAAAATCAATGGTTTGTTTTAATGATAGTTTTTTTTTGAGACAAATGACATGTGTCTGCAGCTTCCACAATGCAATGTGATCTACTAGTCCTAAGTACATGTGACAGCTGATACACTGACAAAGTGAGGACATTCCAAGACATGACAGTAGCTTAAATGATGATAGATCCTGGAAAATTTTAGGAAAAATATACCAAATTTTAGGAAAAAGATGCCATGTAATGAGGTACAATAGTTTTATAGAAGTGTAAAGACCAATGTGCAATATCCCACAGCTTTGAATAAATTAAACCTTTCCAGGAATATGGGGGGGGGGGGGGGGGTGCCATAGCTGATATCCTTCTGAAATTGCTAGTTGCCTGGCGTATATTCTGCCCCATAGCATAAGAGCCACGCAACTAACATTTGCACAAAGAGATGTTGACAAAAGCAGTTTCCAAGGTTTCAGAAAAGGTTTACTATGGGATGACCACACAAAATTGCTGAAGGTTGATCTATAATTGGCTGCTAGCAGGTACAGAACCCAAAAATTAGCGATGTGCAGTTTGGAAGGTTAGCCTATGTTTTGAATGATACATCGCTGATTCGAGTGCAGAAGGAATGGGGTGGTGAGTACATTTTTTTGACTAATACCATACCCATTTTAGTGGGTAGAGGAGGGGGTACTGTTCATAGAGGCCTATTAGATCTAACCTCCTGCACGCAACAATCCAGTGCCAGAACTTCTACTGACAGCTGAGAATTAGACTGATGTCAGGCAAAGGGCTGCACAGGGAGGAGCTTAGCTCTTAGTCAGTGTTAACTTCAATAACTGTAAATTTATGCACTTGGGGGCTAAGAATATGCATGCATCATACATACTAGGTAGTGGAGTCCAGGGGAGGGGAGGGGGGCACATAGTGGAGAAGGATCTGGGGGTTTTGGTAGATCATAAATACTTTCTTGTATTAAGAGAAACATGGACTCCAGAGAGAGAGAGAGAAAGAGAGAGAGATAATTTAGCCCCTGTACAAATCAAAAAAGGATATCAGGGAACTGAGGAAAATGCAGAGAAGGGCAACCAAACTGATAAGAGGCATGGAGGAGCTCAGCTATGAGGAAAGATTAGAGGAACTGAATTTATTCTCTCTTGAGAAGAGGAGATTAAATGTGGAATAGACTCCGCAAAGAGCTGGTTCTAGCCTGGATTATTTCCTAAATGTACATAATATAACTGGGTACTAACATTTATAGGTAAAAATGATCCAGGGAGTAGCCAATTGATTGCCTCTCAAGGGATCAGGAAGGGATTTTTTCCCCTGCTGTAGCAAATTTGATCATGCTTTGCTGATGTTTTTTGCCTTCCTCTGGATCAACTGTTGGTATGGGATTGTATCTTTTTTTTTTTATTGGTTTAACTAGATGGACTTGGGTCTTTTTTACTCTATTTATATAACTCTGTAATAACAGAATAAAGAGAAGCAGTATGGTTCATCCATTGAAAGTCATCTTTCAGCAATAAAGTGGATACTCTTATGAAAAGTGACCAGTGTGTTTGGTAATCCTGTTGTTCTATATCTGAAAATAAATAAGACATGGAAAGATGGAATGATGCTTAACAAACAAGTGTGTGCGTCCAAGCTCTAAAAGTGATTCCTACATTGTTTTGATCTACATTAGAGCACTGTGATCTTGCTTCCCATGTGCCAGATTCCCTTTAAAAACAAGGCACTGCACTCCAGCCTCCTGCTGAACACAGCTTTTGTGTCCATTTAATCCAAAATCTTCCATTCTTTTGTCGCCATGAAATTACTAACCCATTCCATTTCTTCATGTTGAGTTTAAATGTGGATGGACTGATGGATATCAAAGGCTGTGTGAATTAAGTTACATTTCTTTCACAGGCTCCAGCTTGCACAGAAATCTCTAGACTAATTACAATTGATTTAATATAGATCCAGGTATCTTATCAGGTGAGGGAAGAAATTAACATGGACAGTCAATGGGTTAAGAGGGCAACATAGAGCAGCAAAAGACTGATGAATATAATGCAACATTCAGAAACATGCAGCATAATTGCACATAAACACAGCATTGTAACAAACTGTACATGGTGAACAGTTCAAGGGTTTTACAATGTAGACTAATCTAGAAAATGTACACAAATATTCTGTATAACACATAAATGCCTAAAGCTGGATACACACTATACAACTTTTGTTTGATTTCCTTTAGGTTTAACAAAACTATGTAGTGCAAGGGCCTATCTGCATACAAATTGAAACTGTTAGGCCTCATGCACACGAGACGCAGATGAAACCTCTGTTAAAAAAAAGCTGAAACGCGCGTTTAGAAACGCGCGTTTTGCCGCGTTTAGACGCTTTTGCGTTTAAACGCGTTTATAAAGATAACATCATGTAGACCCTCCCCAAGCTCTCTAAGCATTTTTTTTAACTATTTCTGCTATTTTGATCAGAGTGAGCAGCAGCAGCATAGAGAGCAGTTGTACACTTGCATTTGCCGTCTCACTTGCCACGGCACCTGCCACAAGTTGTGGATTGTCCACTTGCCACGTCACTTGCCACAAGTTGGGGATTGTCCACTTGCCACATCACCTGCCACGTCACCTGCCACAAATTGTGGATTGTCCACTTGCCACGTCACTTGCCACATCACCTGCCACGAGATGTGGATTGTCCACTTTCCACGTCATCTGCCATGCCACCTGCCACAAGCTGTGGATTGTCCACTTGCCACGTCACCAGCCACATCACCTGCCACAAGTTGTGGATTGTCCACTTGCCACGTGACTTGCCACATCACCTGCCACGTCACTTGCCACATCACCTGCCACAAGTTGTGGATTGTCTACTTGCTGCGTCACTTGCCACATCACCTGCCACGTCACTTGCCACATCACCTGCCACAAGTTGTGGATTGTCCACTTGCCACGTCACTTGCCACAAGCTGTGGATTGTCCACTTGCCACATCACTTGCCACGTCACCTGCCACGTCACTTGCCACGTCACCTGCCACAAGTTGTGGATTGTCCACTTGCCACGTCACTTGCCACAAGCTGTGGATTGTCCACTTGCCACATCACTTGCCACATCACCTGCCACGTCACTTGCCACGTCACCTGCCACAAGTTTTGGATTGTCCACTTGCCACGTCACTTGCCACGTCAGCTGCCACGTCACTTGCCACGAGATGTGGATTGTCCACTTTCCACGTCATCTGCCATGCCACCTGCCACAAGCTGTGGATTGTCCACTTGCCACATCACCTGCCACGTCACTTGCCACATCACCTGCCACAAGTTGTGGATTGTCTACTTGCCGCGTCACTTGCCACATCACCTGCCACGTCACTTGCCACGTCACCTGCCACAAGTTGTGGATTGTTCACTTGCCACGTCACCTGCCACAAGTTGTGGATTGTCCACTTGCCACGTCACTTGCCACAAGCTGTGGATTGTCCACTTGCCACATCACTTGCCACGTCACCTGCCACGTCACTTGCCACGTCACCTGCCACAAGTTTTGGATTGTCCACTTGCCACGTCACTTGCCACGTCAGCTGCCACGTCACTTGCCACATCACCTGCCACGTCACCTGCCACAAGTTGTGGATTGTCCACTTGCCACGTCACTTGCCACATCACCTGCCACGTCACTTGCCACGAGATGTGGATTGTCCACTTGCCATGTCACTTGCCACGTCACCTGCCACGTCACTTGCCACGTCAGCTGCCACGTCACTTGCCACAAGATGTGGATTGTCCACTTGTCACATCACCTGCCACATCACTTGCCACAAGTTGTGGATTGTCCACTTGCCACGTCACTTGCCACATCCCTTGCCATAAGTGGATTGTCCACTTGCCACATCACTTGCCCCATCACCTGCCACAAGTTGTGGATTGTCCACTTGCCACGTCACCTGACACAAGTTGTGGATTGTCCACTCACCACGTCACTTGCCACATCACCTGCCACAAGTGGATTGTCCACTTGCCACGTCACTTGCCACGTCCCCTGCCACAAGTGGATTGTCCACTTGCCACGTCACCTGACACAAGTTGTGGATTGTCCACTCACCACGTCACTTGCCACATCACCTGCCACAAGTGGATTGTCCACTTGCCACGTCCCCTGCCACAAGTGGATTGTCCACTTGCCACGTCACCTGCCACAAGTTATGGATTGTCCACTTGCCACGTCACATGCCAGTCACCTGCCACAAGTTGTTGATTTTCCACTTGCCACGTCACCTAACAAGTCACTTGCCGCGTCACCTGCCAGGTCACTTGCCACGTCACCTGCCACAAGTTGTGGATTGTCCACTTTCCACGTCACTTGCCACTTCACCTGCCACGTCACTTGCCACAAGTTGTGGATTGTCCACTTGCCACATCACTTGCCACCTGCCATGTCACTTGCCACAAGTTGTGGATTGTCCACTTGCCACGTCACTTGCCACAAGTTGTGGATTGTCCACTTGCCACATCACTTGCCACCTGCCATGTCACTTGCCACAAGTTGTGGATTGTCCACTTGCCACGTCACTTGCCACAAGTTGTGGATTGTCCACTTGCAATTGCAATTGTTTAAAATATTTTTCTAATGGTTTTTCATCATTTGCAATCATTTTTGAGATTTTTAATGTAAAAAAAAAAGGTCACCTTTAAAAACGCATATAAACGCAAACGCGGCTAAACGCAGGTGCCGCGTTTAGCCGCGTTTTGCGTCTGAAACGCAGAAATTTTTGTTTCTGAACGCATTTTTTTGCTTCTGGAAAAACGAGATTAAACGCAACTGCATATAAACGGAAAAAAACGAGACTGTGTGCATGGACACATAGGATAACATTGAATGAGTTCAGGTGCAGTTGAAAAAACTGTCCAACTGCATCTGAACGCGCGTTTAACTGCGTCTCGTGTGCATGAGGCCTTAAGGTTTGACCTCATATTATATGGTTTTGTTAAAGCTAAAGGAAAAAATCTAATAAAAATTGTATAGTGTGTATCTAGCTTTACCAATTCATGTACACAAAAAAGGGACACATTGTATACACACAAATAGTAATATTTTGTAAAATGAAAACATTATAATATTGATTTTTGCATTTGTACATAAAAGTCAATTCACAAAATTTATCGCACAGGGTTTTGCACCTAAAGTATCACTACCACAAGCTACAGATTAATCAAAAATAAAGGATTTCACTAGATTAATGTCCGTTTCAAAAGTAAAAATAACAATTCAACACAAATGCTATATTTTGTGAATTGAACCTTTGATTGAATGTAACACAAGTGGCTTTATAAAAAATAACTGTGTTTTTAGCTAATCACTGGAGACAATTTACTAAACTAGTGTACATGGAGTCTGGTGCAGCTGTGCATAGTAACCATCAGCTTCTAGGTTTTATTATCAAAGCTTAAAGGAGTTGTAAAGTCTCAAAGTTTTTCACCTTAAAGCGGGGTTCCACCCTAAAGTGGAACTTCTGCTCAACCGAACCCTGCCCCCCTCCGGTGTCACATATGGTACCTTTCAGGGGGAGGGAGGTGCAGATACCTGTCTAAGACAGGTATTTGCACCCACTTCTGGGCATAGACTCCCACGGGAGTCTATTCCTCTTCCTGTCCCGGGACGCTGTCTGCTGGGACACACACGGGTCCCAGAGACAGCGCGGACCATTCCTATTGCGCTGCGCGACTGGTGCATGCGCAGTAGGGAACCGGGAAGTGAAGCCGCAACGCTTCACTTCCTGATTCCCTCATCTAGAATGGCGGCGGCAGCAGTCAAGAGATCGACCGGCCCCGGCTGCCGACATCGCTGGACCCTGGGACAGGTGAGTGTCCATTTATTAAAAGTCAGCAGCTGTAGTATTTATAGCTGCTGGCTTTTAATAATTGTTTTCAAGTGAAATTCCTCTTTAATGCATTCTATGAATTAAGGTGAGAAACCTTCTGTGCTGCAGCTCCCCCCCAGAGCCCCCCTTTTCCTTACCTGAACCCGATCGTTCCAGCAACAAGAATGAGCCCAGCAGCTCCAGTTGCCGTCTCGGGTCCTCTTTGGATAGATTGATAGCAGCAGAGGCCATTGGTTCCCACTGCTGTCAATCAAATCCAGTGACAGGGGAGCTGGGGGGGCAGGGTCGAGTACTGCTGTCTGTGTCAATGGACGCAGCAGCAGGACTCGGGTGCGTGCCAGCACAAGTGCTCCCATGGAAAACGGCTCTCCAGGTGGGGGCATTTGATGAAGGGGAGGAGCCAGGAGCACCACCAGGGGATCCCAGAAAAGGAGGACCGGGGCCGCCAGATGGGTTGAATTTCAATCCATCTATGGCTTGTTTAATATATACTATATGTACCAAATACTGCTACCGATAGTAATTATTAGTCATCTTCCCTTAGTTAATTGAAATAGAACCATCTGAATCTGACTAGTTGCTGTGTGTTACTGCACTACAAACACCCTCAATGGTTTTTGTACTGTTACAGAATATACATGCTTAACCACTTCAGCTCCGGACCAATAAACACCTTAAGGACCAGAGGTCTTTTTGCAATTTCGCACTGCGCTGCTTTAACTGGTAATTGCGCGGTCATGCAATATTGCACCCAAACGAAATTTGCGTCCTTTTCTTCCCACAAATAGAGCTTTCTTTTGATGGTATTTGATTGCCTCTGCGATTTCTTTTTTTTGCGATATAAATGGAAAAAGAGCGAAAATTTTGAAAAAAAAAGATATTTTCTTCTTTTTGTTGTAAGAAAAATCGAATAAACTAAATTTTAGTCATACATTGAGGGCAAAATTTATTCAGCCACATGTCTTTAGTAAAAAAAATGTCAATAAGCGTATATTTTTTTGGTTTGCGCAAAAGTTATAGCGTCTACAAACTAGAGTACATTTTCTGGAATTTACACAGCTTTTAATTTATGACTGCCGATCTCATTTCTTGAGGTGCTAAAATGGCAGGGCAGTACAAATCCCCCCCAAATGACCCCATTTTGGAAAGTAGACACCCCAAGGAAATTGCTGATGGGTATGTTGAGCCCATTGAATATTTATTTTTTTTGTCCTAAGGGATTGAATAATGACAAAAAAAAAAAAAAAAAAATTTTTTTACAAAAAGTTGTCACTAAATGATATATTGCTCACACATGCCATGGTTATATGTGGAATTACACCCCAAAATATATTCCGCTACTTCTCCCGAGTATGGGGATACCACGTGTGTGGGACTTTTTGGGAGTCTAGTCGCGCACGGCACCCCGAAAACCAATCACCACCTTCAGGATTTCGAAGGGTGCAAATTTTTGATTTAACTCCTCACTACCTATCACAGTTTCGAAGGCCATAAAATGCCAAAATAGCACAAAACCCCCCAAAATGACCCCATTTTGGAAAGTAGACACCCCAAGCTATTTACTGAGAGGCATGTTGAGTCCATGGAATATTTTATATTTTGCCACAAGTTGCGGGAATATTACAAACTTTTTTTTTTTTGCACCAAGTTGTCACTAAATGATATATTGCTCACACATGCTATGGGCATATGTGAAATGACACCCCAAAATACATTCTGCTGCTTCTCCCGAGTACGGGGATACCACATGTGTGGGACTTTTTGGGAGTCTAGTCGCGCACGGCACCCCGAAAACCAATCACCACCTTCAGGATTTCTAAGGGTGCAAATTTTTGATTTAACTCCTCACTACCTATCACAGTTTTGAAGGCCATAAAATGCCAAAATAGCACAAAACCCCCCCAAATGACCCCATTTTGGAAAGTAGACACCCCAAGCTATTTACTGAGAGGCATGTTGAGTCCATGGAATATTTTATATTTTGCCAAAAGTTGCGGGAATATTACAAACTTTTTTTTTTTTGCACAAAGTTGTCACTAAATGATATATTGCTCACACATGCTATGGGCAGAAGTCAAATTACACCCCAAAATAAATTCTGCTGCTTCTCCCGAGTACGGGGATACCACATGTGGGGGACTTTTTGGGAGCCTAGCCACGTACGGGACCCCGAAAACCAAGCACTGCCTTCCGGATTTGAATATAAAATGCTATAAAAAACAAACTAACCAGAGTCACCCGTAACACTTATACGGTGATCAGTGGTGAAAGGGTTAACTAGGGGCAATCAGGGGGTTCAAATTTTTATTAGGTAGTATATGGGGGTCCCTGGCGCTATATAAAAACCTGACGGGGAACCTAAATAACTAACTGGCTAACCAGCGTCACCAGTGACACTTATACTGTGATCGCTGGTGAAAGGGGGTGAAAGGGTTAACTAGCAGCAATCAGGGGGTTAAAACCATTATTGGGTAGTATATCGGGGTACCTAGCGCTATAAAAACCTGGCGGTGAACCTAAAAAAATAACTAGCTACCTAGCGACACTAGCGACACTGATGCAGCGTTCAGAAAAATTATCGCTTAGTGACACTGGCAAAAGGGGGTGAAAGGGTTAACTAGCGGAAATCAGGGGGTTAAAACCATTATTGGGTAGTATATCGGGGTACCTAGCGCTATAAAAACCTGGCGGTGAACCTAAAAAAATAACTAGCTACCTAGCGACTGTACCGACACTAATGCAGCGATCAGAAAAACGATCGCTTAGTGACACTGGCAAAAGGGGGTGAAAGGGTTAACTAGCGGCAATCAGGGGGTTAAAACCATTATTGGGTAGTATATCGGGGTACCTAGCGATATAAAAACCTGGCGGTGAACCTAAAAAAATAACTAGCTACCTAGCGACACATGCAGCGATCAGAAAAATGATCGCTTAGTGACACTGGCAAAAGGGGGTGAAAGGGTTAACTAGCTGCAATCAGGGGGTTAAAACCATTATTGGGTAGTATATCGGGGTACCTAGCGCTATAAAAACCTGGCGGTGAACCTAAAAAAATAACTAGCTACCTAGCGACTGTAGCGACACTAATGCAGCGATCAGAAAAACGATCGCTTAGTGACACTGGCAAAAGGGGGTGAAAGGGTTAACTAGCGGCAATCTGGGGGTTAAAACCATTATTGGGTAGTATATCGGGGTACCTAGCGATATAAAAACCTGGCGGTGAACCTAAAAAAATAACTAGCTACCTAGCGACACATGCAGCGATCAGAAAAATGATCGCTTAGTGACACTGGCAAAAGGGGGTGAAAGGGTTAACTCTAGGGGCAATCAGGGGGTTAAATCTTTATTGGGGGGTGATAGGGGGCTACCCTGGACCTAACACTAACTGTCCTGACAGTTTTTACTGTCACAACTGACACTGAATGCATTGATCAGTAAAGAAATGATCAATGCAATCAGTGACACTGTGACTGGGGGGGGAGGGGGGGCGGGGGGGGGGATCGGGGGGCGATCGGGGGGGGGATCGGGGGGGGGTTTGTGTGCCTGTGTGTACCTACATGTCAGTGTAGTGTTGGTGCACACTTACTTTTACTCTTCTCCTCGTAGTCCGGTCAAAAAGACCGCCCGAGGAGAATGACATCACTTCCTCCTTCCTGTGTAAACAATACACAGGGGAGGAAGCTTCTCATTGGCCAGGAGCGATCCAGAGGGGGTGGCCGAAAACCAACGGCCATCCCCTCATCACGGAGCGCTCCTGGACCGAATCGGACCGCCGTAAACAGCGGGAGGGGGTCCGATCGGACCCCCCACCCGCTGGAAGGCAATCACGTAGATGTACGTGATTGTGCCTGCCTGTGCCATTGTGCTGACGTACAATGGCAATACGGCGGTCCTTAAGTGGTTAAGACACAGTTAGCAATATAATGGGTATGAAAATTCCACAGGTTTACCCACAGCAGTCTCTGTTAAGACATCAGAGGACAGAGGTAGATGGCCATGTTAATTTAGACATGTTAGATTGGTAAGTGATAGAAACAGTTCAGTTGGGTTAATGCTTAACGTCTTCATCCAATGTCTTTCCCAACACCAATGGTGGCATTCCCTTTAAACATTTTAGTTTATAGACATATTTTCACAACATTTAATAAAGAAAATGTTGGCATAACAAACATCACACAGAACAACAAAGTGCAGTATGCTTTAACGTGGTCATGGCAGACTTGCATGGAACAGAGTGTCGAATTGTGTACGGTGTCTGTAAGGGGTTGTATTTCATTAAGATTTACCTAACTGGAAAGAAACAATTCCCATTAACTCCTTTATTTCATCACCTAGACCAGTGGTCCCCAACCATTTTGGCACCAGCGCAGGGACCGGATTTGTGGAAGACAATTTTTGCATGGATTAGGGGGTGTAGATGGTTTCGGGATGATTCAAGCGCATTACATTTATAGTGCACTTAATTTTTATTATTATTACATTGTAATATATAATGAAGCAATTATACAACTCACCATAATGCAGAATCAGTGGCAGCCCTGAGCTAGTTTTTCTGCAACTAGATGGCAGCTTTACAATTGAAGTAAGTTGCCCACTTGGCACTATAAAGCCTGCCACCAGATGCAGCTTAACTGTCACTTGCCACTCACTGATAGGGTTTGGTAGGAGTCTGCAAGCAATAGATTTATTATGGTCTCTGTGCAGTCAAACCTCTCTGCTAATGATAATCTGTATTTGCTGCTGCTCCCCAGTGCTAACATCACCGCCTCAGCTATACCTCAGTTCATCAGGCATTCCATTCTCATAAGGAGCAGGCAACCTAAATCCCCCACATATGAGTTTACAGTAGGGTTCACACTCCTATGAGAAGCTAATGCTGCCGCAGATCTGGCAGGAGGCGGAGCCCGGTGGGATTGCGAGCTATGGGGAGTGACTGTAAATATAGATGAAGCTTCGCTCGCTTGCTGCTCACCTCCTGCTGTGTGGCTCGGTTACTAACATGTCCAGGGCCCAGGGGTTGGGTACCGCTGATCGAGCCTACTATATATGCAATCAGTGCAGACTCCTCATTTGCTTCAATAGCTCAAGCTACTATTGAAGAAACAGCAGCTTATATTCATTATTAAAACGATACTAAAGTCTCACCACTTCCCGTCCATAGACGTCATATGACGTCTAACTTTCAGTGGGAATATCTGAATCATGTCTGCAGCTACAGGCATCAGATATCCTTGTTTTCAGTCGGCGATTCTGTGCACCATAAGCATGATCATAGTGGCGGTTCCATTGCTTGATTGTTCTTACAGGCGACGGGGGGAGGGCATCCCCCCTCCTGCCACTATCCGTTGCTTCTACGGGCTCTCCCGTGCCATCTGAGACCTGGAGAAAGAACAGGTTGCCGCCGGATGACGACCATAGAGATTCTCTATGACCGTCGGAGGCCTGGGCTCAACGTTATGACATCATGTCTGGGCCGCGGATGTAAACCACTTTCGCGGCTGGTAAGCATGAGATTGTGTATTTTTTTCCCGTTCACATGCTTTCCAGCCTGGAGGAGAGATGCGGAGTCTTATTGACCCCGCATCTCTCCATAAAGAGGACCTGTCATGAATGATTACAAGGGATGTTTACATTCCTTGTAATAGGAAAAAAAAGTGATCCAACAAAAAAATGTAAAAGAAAGTGTAAAAAAAACAACCAAAAAACACATTTAAAACGCCCTGTTTGGTGCCATTCCAGAAGTGTGCGCAATTTTAAAGCATGACATGTTGGGTATCTATTTACTTTGCGTAACATCATTAACATTTTAATGCGTAACAATTGCGTAACATTTTATGTCCAAAAAAAATGCATTTGAAAAATTGTTGCGCAAATACCATGCGAGATAAAAAGTTGCAATGACTGCCATTTTATTCCCTAGGGTGTCTGCTAAAAAAAATTGTTTGGGGGGTTTTCAGTAATTTTCTAGCAAAAAATGATGACTTAACTGTAGAAGAGGAGTACCAGAATAGGCCCAGTATAGAAGTGGTTAAAAATAACAAACACGTTATACTTACCTGCTCTGTGTAATGGTTTTGCAAAGGGCAGCCCAGATCCACCCCTTCTCAGGTCCCTCTTTGGTGCTCCTGGCCCCTTCCTCCTGTTGAGTGTCCTAACAGCAAGCAGCTTGCTATGGGGGCACCAGAACTGAGCCGATGCTCCCTGTGTCCATTCAGAAACAGAGCCGTGGCCCGGTCCCCCTCCATCTGTTTCCTCACGGGCTTGCTCACTTTGATTGAAAGCAGTTGGAGTCAATGGTGCTTCACTGCTGTCTCTGCCAAAGAGGAGGAAGTGCCCTGGACAGCCAAGTCTCTCGTGCAACATCGCTGAATCGAGATGGGGCTCAGTTAAGTATTAGGGGGGCTGAGGTGGACTGCTGCACACAGAAGGCTTTTTATCTTAATACATAGAATGCATTAAGATAAAAAACCTTCTGCCTTTACAACCACTTTAAACTTACCAGGAGACACAGCTGTTGGACATGAAGTGAGCCTCTGTAAAGAACATTTTAAAAGTATATATTTTTTTCCAAACTACACTAAAACATGTATAACTTCAAGCACCTTGTTTACCCTCTGCCCTTCTCATTCATTTATACGTTTGCTGCTTAAACTAGTGTTCTTCTCATGCAGGGCAAAGTAAAGTTGTTGCTTTAGTCTTTTCCATGAAACTCACTATTTCTTAATTTTTCACCTGTTGGAAGCAGGTGAATCCAGACTGTGCCAGCAACTTAATTCATACCTTACATAAAGCTATAGACTCAAACCTTGTGTCAACACTGGTATTTGGTCTAATTCTGTAACATGTAGTGGGTCTCATGACCCCCCTATACCCTGAAGTACTGGGCATTCTCCTGGCAGCTGAACAGAATAGTGGCAGAATGAAGGAAAGGCGATTATGTGATTCTAGAGTGGGAGGCAAGTGCAATGACCCTGTTGTTTTGCAATGATAGATAGATTAAGCACAGGTTTTCTTTAAATAAAGTTGCATTTCAGACTGGCTGAAGACCACACCTGGGCCAAAAAATGTCACCGTGTTCATGGATGGGAAAGTGGAATGTGGCATAATGACAGCCAGCAACATTTGTCTATGAGAGTGCATTGACTCTTCATCTCCTTTCCTGACATACTGTATATTGCGCCATTTATTTCATACAATCTTTCAGCATCCATGAAAGTCCCTCAAACTAATTACAATTGATTGAATATGGATCAGGAACCTTATCAGGTGAAAGAAGAAATTACCCACTGACAGACTGAGAGGTCAATATGGAGCAGCTGACATCTTTCAGCATTCAGGGGATGTTTGGGGCTCAGCAGCAGAATACTAGCAGATGGCAGGGCGCCTCCTGAACTCTACTGGATGCGAATACAAACACCACGTATCATTGCGGGCTTTACATCGCAAATGATCCTCAAGATTATTAATCATTAGAAAGGAACAAATCCTCAATGATTACTGTTATGTGTTGATCGCATGCTGATCTATGCAATATAAATTGAACATTTGCTGAGAAAAACAGTGCATCTGTATTTGAAGTCTCATTAAATAAGGCACTGAAAATGTTAATTTACCGCCTCTTATTGCATCTTACCTTCTATCGCAAGCATGGCTCGCAACTCTCTATTCAGTAGCTCAAATCGTCTCTCTAGGTCATGTTCTTTTTCCCTATAGGCAAGTTGAGAGAGAAGAAAAAACACTAAGTTCATCAATATGTTAATTACTAAATCATTAAACACTTAAAGGGACCTTTAGTGAACATTGATTTAGGGAACTCATAACTGACTTTTCTCTAATGCATTAAGCTACTTCACACAAATGATACACAAACCAAGAGGAGCCTCTGCATTGGCTGCAGTAAATATGGCGTTGTTATAAAATCAAAAAAGTAAATATTATTTAAACATTCCTAATGAGCCAGTGAGGTTAAATTAGTAAAGAAGAGCACTTTCACTTTACAAAAGGAAGTTTCACTTTGCCTAGTGAATGAGGTGTAGAGAACGGAGAAACAGTGAAGCTATGACAACTAATGTGCATGAAAAAAACCCTGTTTTTTTTAATATTCCTTCCTTACGATTGGGTAACCAAAATGAAAACAGCTTCACCTTATTCACTTTGCAAAGTTAACATGCTCTACTCCTTTGGTAAAGCAACACTACTGAGTCAGTTTGGAGCATATAAAAAAAAAAAAGGCTGCCATAAATATATAGTATAGTGGCTTTAACATGTATCCATTTATTGAGAATGTAGACGTCACACATGCTTAAAAAAAAAACATTTTGGGAAAGTATGTCACATGATTCATGTTAATGTCTTTCCATGATTCAATTTATAGCATTTATGATGGTGAAAGAAAGAGTGCTTATTTTTTCAGTAAAAAAATAAGGAAGAATGAATTTTGTGTCTCTCAAGAAATGTGCAACTTTTACTTCATTGACATTTGCTAAGTGCCATGTCTAGTGAATGAACGAAGGATGCCCTGCCAGGCCACAGATTGCATACATGCTTGCATGTACATGCATACAAGCCGATGCTCTGGCCAGATGACAGGTCGTGAATCACAATCCTTTTCAGTCCTTGCCCTTTTATTCTTCCTGCGGCAGCAAATGCCAATTAAAAAGAGGGTACGCTGATATATCGTATAACCCCAGCAATAATGTTTGTTCAATCTGCGAATCATGATCTGTAATGATATTATAGGTCAACATAGAGCCCACGACATTTATAAAGCATAGGACTATGAGGTAATGTGTCTATTTGACCATGAAAGTCTTCTGTGACCTCTCTTCTATCATTCTACTTTACAGCTTAGGGTATCGATCTACCTATTGAGCTCTCTTCACATATACATACATTCATTTACAATGCAAAGTAAATAATCTTCAATCATTTCTGCAGATTTTACTTTCTCCTGCTGTTAATCCCCCCCCCCCTTCGAGGGTCAATCTCACGCTTCCCATACATGTCCTAACTTAGCTAGCAGGAAAGTTACTAGGTCACCAATGGTTGTTAGTAGCTTGTGATCAGGGCCGCTGATAGGGCAGTACAGCCAGCCTTCCTGTAGGGGGCCCGAGCTCTGTCACTTCAGAAGAGGGGCCCGGGAACCTGCAGAGCAGGAGAGCTAGCCGAACTGCCTTCTGAAATTTGTGGATCTCCTAGCAGCGCTGACAGCTTTCTCCCTCCAGCATCTCAGTTCTTCCTACTGGCAATTGGTAAAGTGTCCTGATCTGGAGCAGAAGACAGCTGCAGTCTTAGTCTGCCTGTGTCTCTGCCGGGTCCTGAAACTCCCCCTCGTCAATGTTATCTCTGGTCAGCATGAGTAGGAAGCTTCACCTCCTCCCTGAGTGCTGACCTCTCATCCCCCTCCAGATCTGCTCTCACTGCTCTGTGCTCACTGAACTCCAGGGTTTGGATGGAGCAGTGCTTCTGCTGGAGGGGGTGTGGGGGTGAGGGGGGGGGGGGGGGTTGCTGCTGGAACAAAGTCACAAAACTTTAGGATTTTGGAGAGAGGGTGAATATGAAGCCAGCCTAGAACTGCAGATAACTGTCAATGCAGTGCTGAGCAAGAACCCAGTGGACACATCTCTCTCTCTCCAGCTGCCAGGCATCTCTGCCCAGCCATTTCTATATACCATCCCTAAGGTCCCTTTATACTTCATATAGCAGTAACAAACATTCCTGCTCACATTTTCTTTTTTTTTTTTCTTGTTTTTCACACATAGGGTAACCCATTCACTTGAATGGGCTGCCATATATGTGACAAACATATAGAGGCTTCAGAAACTTTTAAGGCATGCAGCGTTGCCACATGACAAAACGCATGTCTTCTCATTGCATTTGGGGTGACATTAACAATTATTGTGCACCACAAGTTCTATGCGCATGTGCAGCGCATTTCCAAAATGCACTGCAAATTGCCCATTACTTGTGCACTTGTCACACATTCAGGTCACCTCCAACGTGAATGTGGCCTAATGTCTCATATACACTGCTAGTTTACTTTTGCTAAACCCCACAGGCTGAACGAAAAAAAACCCTGACACCTCAGGTCAGAGCCTCTGTACTAACAATCTAATGTTAGTACAGTGATCTCCCCTGCTATTCTATTGTATTCTGACAAGGGGACGCCCCACCAGAACACTCCTGTCAGGGAGATGGTCAGCATCCCTTTTTTGATCAAGCCCCTTCGACAAAAGCCAGCTGTCATACCGGGCTGTATACATGCCATGGCTGCAACGCTTTACTTCAGAGCTGAGGCATTTGTACTGCAGGCTGCAGAATTTGACTGGCAGCACCATCTGTCAAACTTCCCATTGAGTTCAATGGGGCTGCTCTGCACCTTCAAGCCAAATACTTGGCTTACAGCTGCAATGCGGTCTCACAATGTAAAAATGTAAAATAAAAACAACAGGTGTCATGAGGCAGCAGTAGCAAGGCTCTTATTTCTGCAATGGCTGCAAAGCATACCATTGTGACCATGGCATTTTAGCAATTTGATTTCCCGGGGGCCCTGTCAGGTAGGTTGTAAGGGGCCCCGTGATTTCTAACAGCGGCCCTGCTTGTGATAATCCAGCTCCTGAGTGTCTAACCGAACAGGAAATAACTAGTAACAATGAAAGGTGGAACTGACGTTGTCGGAGTGAGTTTTCGTTTCCCAGAGATACACAGGTAGAGTGACGGGTGCAGCCGCAGAAATCATCAACCTACTTACGCTTACTTGTGTCACTCAAAGTATAAATTCAAAGGGCCAAACAACGTCTGTCTGGCGCCAACATCACTGGAGGGCAGAAAGCCTCCCAGGTAGACATCAGTTATGCTGGGGTGCTGAGACTGCTGTGCATATGGGATAAGCTGCATTGTTTCATGAAAGAGAAATGAACGATATACTTACAGGAGGGAAAGCTGGTTCATTCTCCGAATCAGGGCATTTTTCTTATTCACAAGCATGAACCATTCCTGCATCAGTGTCTCCTCTTCCTCTGTGTACAGACCTGAAATAATACACAATAATGTAATTATTACCCTTAGGCCTTCAAGGTTTGCACATTTTAAAGTGCCCTGTACTTTACTAGTGAGTATAAAACATATTAGTGTGATAAAGGAGGGAAAGAGAGACTCTTTACTGGTTCCCCAATGGTGCAGGTTTTGAAAGATGTGTTTACGGACTACTTTAGTCCTATGCGCTTTCATGTGATTTACCATGGCAACCTTGGGCTGTTAGCGTGTGATAGAAGCAGCCAATCATGGACCACATACTAGCTTTGCTCCAGTGACACTTTATCTACCAAGCATCATATCAGAGAAGACGCTACCCCAGAACTAGCATTTGGGCATTTAAGAGTCAGGGCATATCTCATTCTATCAAAGTCTTCTTACAAGAGTGTTTTGTTTAACATCCCTTCTTTGAACTGTACAATCTTAACACATGGAAAAATGCATTCTCTGTTTTTTGTTTTTTTTACTGTCCTGGGACTTTGCAGCAGATAGGCAAGGATGTTGAGTTCCCTTCCACAGGTTGTGGTCTCAGCGGGGAGCATCGGTAGTTTCAAGAAACGATTAGATAAGCACCTGAACGACCTCAACGTACAGGGATATAGAATGTAATACTGACATATCCGGTAATCACACACATAGGTTTGACTTGATTGACTTGTGTCTTTTCTCAACCTCACCTACTATGTAACTATGTATATATTAGAGAATTTCAGAAAGCTATTGCCATGGCAGACATGAATACAGAGCTTCCATCTTTGCCACGCTACATTTTTTTTTTTCAGTTATAAGATACCAGAAGCAGCTAGAGATTATCTATACTGCAATGTTTTAGGGCACTGCTGTCTGGTAGGTATTTTTTTTATCCTTTAAAGCACATATATCAAACACAAGGCCCACATACCAAATCCAGCTCTCTAGGCCTTGTCATGTGGCACTCGCGCACCCAGTTTTGCAGCAGGAATGTGCCACCTCCAACTTTTACCCTCCGCTTCCGCTAACTGCAAGGTGAGGCAAAGCAGCCTACAAAGGGAGGTACTAGAGCCAGGCAAGGTAGGAGCGAGATTCAAGAAAGCGTTCGGGAGGAAGTTGGTGTTGCACACTGAGCATAGCGCTCCCCTAAACCCTGCAGTCTGTACACAGCACGTCTCTGAACTTTGTACGTAATGCACTGCTGAACCCTACACTCTATGCATAGTGCAATCTTGAACCCCGCACTCTGTATACAGCTCACTCCTGGTCTCTGCACTCTTTACATAACCTACTTTTGAACCAAGCACTTTTTATGTATCACACCCCAGATACAACCTGCCCTTTTAGGGCAACTATACTGCTAATGCGGCCCACAAACAAAAGGGAGTTTGACACCCCTATTTTAAAGGGTGGTTTTAGTTATATTATAAGCAGATAGTGATAAAGTTACTTTACGTGAGCTTTATAGCTACAGGGAAGCATTAGATGCTTTAGTACCCTGTTTTATCTTTCAAAACAACGTGGTGTGACTCAATATGCAACACCTGTTTCAAGCCTTAAAATCTGATCCCCCCATATCTCAAAATCTAACATTGCCCCCGATGCCTAACTGCAATGCCCAAAGCCTCTCAAATCAATAAACAGGGGTGCACTGGGGGAAGGGGTGGATGCAGAAGAGCTTCATCCGGAGAGCAGATACTGAGCTACGCATCATACTCAGCTCCTCAGCAGCTTCTAAAGGATAAAACAAGGCTGACAGCTATTAAGTGTTGATGTGGTGTCAGCAGCTATCTCTGTGTGCACCCGAGTGTCTAGAAAGCTCTGGGAGCCACCGGTGCCACCAAAACCAATGGCTGCCCACGCCTACACTGAGTGGATGAACTCTTATTTTACCACATGTGTTGATGTACCTGCAACACTGAGTTGCTTCATTTATGCTTGCCAATAAAATGTTTTAGTACTGCTGCACTTAGGTGGCGCTCTGCTCTTCTCTTCTGTTTCCATGTACTTATAGAGTCTCTTCTAGCTTTTTTCAGAGCCAGCAGCCGTCAAGCACCAGATCTCACATCTCCAGAGACATTCACTGTTATTGGTGGACTGTATTACCTAAACAGACTGCTTTCTTTGGCTAAACCCTGCCCAATGCCCAATTCATCCAGCTTCCAGAGCACCAATAGTTGTTTTCCTTTATGAGAGCCCTGATCGGAGTTTACTGGTAGGGGGTTGGGATCACCACAGCTCAGCAGGGGAGATCGCCGGACTAACCTTGCATAGTTAGTACATTGGCTCCAGCTAAGGTGGACAGTTATTTTTCGTGGAAACCATAGTGTGTACCTGGTTTTAGGCACAGCAGTGTTCAGATCTAGTAAGTCCATGGTGGAGTTTCCAGAAAAGAGCATCTAAAAAAAAAGTTTTGCTGTGGTTTTTACATTTAAAAAAAAAAAAAGTTATGCTACGTGAATAAGAAAATTGTAACAAATATAAAGTAGGCGTTACCCGATTTGGCTAGAAAAGTGGAAATACACTTCAAACTGGTTGAAACATAGAATACTGAGCAGACACATGGTTATCTTTCACACACAGAGTGCATTTTTCAGCTTTTTGTATGTGAATATATAATATTCACTTGTTACTTGGGTATGCTTCAGCAGAGGACGGAGTACATGCAGACAGCACCCCAAGTCCCATGCTCACTTCTGGGACACAAATGTAACCTCAGCTGGCTGACGACATTCCTCAAAAATGGATGAAGCAGTTAGAGTGTTACATGATACAACAGACACATAGGGGTTGATTCATCAAAGACGTTCATTTTGCAAGGTCAGTTGCACTTTGAAAGGTAGCTATGAGTAAGCACTACTGTTAGTGCGAAGCGCGTCAACTCCCCTGTCTGCTGTGGCATGTATCTTTGATTTTGATGTGATTTTTTTGAATAAAAAGGCAATTTCTTCAGAGTGCGGCTGTCCAGAACCATTTCTTGTTTCATTGCTACTACCAATTTGCTAGCACCTGTGTCTCCTGAACTGTGAGAGGTTCACTACTTGTTTGCCCTCCTGGAGCGGTGATATCCTCCCTTCCCTGCACTTTGAAAGGTAGTTTTCCCCAGAGCTTAGAAAAAAAGGGGTGAAGTTCTGCTGACTTTCATCATCCAATTATGTGTAAGAAAAAATTATTTTGTTTTATTTTCCTTAAACACGATTGGGTTTTCTTTGCAAAGTGAAATTTCACCATATTCACTAAGCTCTGGGGCAAATTCATGGTAAACCAAACCGCCCATTTGGCTTTAACTCAACCCTATAGACTCTTGTCTTAACTTAGTGAAGTTGGCTGGAAAAACTGGTGACCATCTTCTATGGGCCCTTTATATATAGAACGATATATCTATGGACTTATAGAGCAAACAGATAAGCCTAATATACTTGAAGAAGGATTTCAAAACAAAAAGTAAACATAGATTCTAACACTGAAAATCTCGGGTGTGCAAACAACTAAATAGGAGATGCTTACAGCAGAGGTGGAGGATGTAATATTCTGTAGGACACTTAATTTATATGTTCAGTGTTGTAGACACAATCCTTTGTATACAGATATCCAGACAATTTTCCTCTGCAGCGTTTTATCTGCATCATCAGTACCAGCGTATGTGCAGCCTATAAATATAAAGCAATACCGCTCTCTTGCTTTACTCCCTCGGTATTCCAAAGCTGGGGGGAAAGGCATGAAATCCTGCCTGATAATGTTTTGTCAATAACTAATAACAGATAAGAAAAGGCTCTCAATACTAGACAAACAGATGGCTTCCCTGGACAATACTTGATTTAACAAGCTATTTGCTATATACTTAGGCTCTGGGGTTAATCAAAATGTATAATCTGTCATCTATGAAAATGTTCTTCAGTAAAACCCCAGATGAAGGATGGCGGACTTAATGAATGTTAAAACACCCGGTCAGATCTCTTTGTAAATATGGGATAAATATGGGATAAATCGGAAAAGACTGGACTAAAGCATGTCACTGATGTTTGGTTAAGACTCCACGAAAATGTGGACTTATGGACTGAGTAAATATAAGCTAATAGAAGGACGAAAATAAAATTAGTGATCAGCATGTTGAAACACTGGGATATTTTTGGATGGCAACATATTTTCGCAAGCAGCCCCTTTCTCACCAATAATAAATACTAACTACTTTCAAATAAATATGATATTCAAAATTGCATGCTACTGATGAACAAATAAATTCTTATGCATAATAAAGCTCCTCCTTCACAGCATGTCAAATATGGGTGTGGGAACGAGGAAAGCACGGCTCCTTCCCCCAAAAAATATTACAGCAGGGCTGGCAGAGACAACAATTCCAGTTATCTACAAGAGCAAGTGATTTGGTTATAATGTGCATCTTAAAGATCTAAACAGATTTGTTCATAAGCCGCGTACACACGGGCGGACTGTATGGCCAACTTAGTCCGTCAGACAATCCGACGGACAGTCCGTCCTACTTTCGAATGAACGGACTTGACCACACACGCATGAACAAACAGTCCGTTGAAAGCCTGCGCGATGACGTGTACAGCACGTACGACGGGACTAGAAATAGGACGTCCAATACACAGCAATGCAACCTTCCGCCGTGTAAATCCTTTCTGAGCATGCGCCATACTTAGTCCGTCGAACTAGCCTACTCACGAGCGGATTGTCCGCTGAAACCAAAGTATGACGGACAATATTATGGAAATTCCGAAATACTTAGTCCGCCAGACTGCACGCTGAAAAAGTCCGCTGAAACCCACACACGAGCGGACTGTCCGCTGAAATGTGTTTCGACGGACTAAGTTGGCCAGACAGTCCGCCCGTGTGTACGCGGCTATAGAAGCAAACTTTTTGTTTAGACTACTATTCTTTAAAGCAGAGGTCTCAAACACAAATTACCTGAGGGCCACAGGACAAATTCTCACATCCAATGTGGGCCGCAAGCAAACTGTCCTTTCGCCCAGCATTGCTGTCAGCGGACACACTATTAACCCCCAGCATTGCTGTCAGCGGACACACTATTAACCCCCAGCACCAGTGTCAGCAGACGCACTATTAACCCACAGCACTGGTGTCAGCGGACACACTATTAACCCCCAGTACCGGTGTCATCAGACGCACTATTAACCCCTAGTACTGGTGTCAGCGGACGCACTATTAACCCTCAGCACTGGTGTCAGCGGACGCACTATTAACCCCCAGCAATGGTGTCAGCGGACGCACCTTTTAACCCCCAGCAATGGTGTCAGCGGACTCACCTTTTAACCCCCAGCAATGGTGTCAGCGGACGCACCTTTTAACCCCCAGCAATGGTGTCAGTGGAAGCCCTATTAACCCGCAGCATTGGCGTCAGAGGACGCACTATTAACCCCCAGCACTGGTGTCAGCAGACGCAATATTAAACCCCAGCATTACCCCCTACACTCCACAAATACCCCCCACACTCCACTTCACAAATATCTCCCCTTACACTCCACAAATACCACCCCCTCCCCCACACACACCCCAAAAATACCCTCTCTTCACAAATTTCAACCCCAGTCACGCAACTAAGGACTTTGCTCAGCCTCTGTGTGATGGCTCACTTACCTCTCCTCCTGGCAGTCAGCTGGTGGCCTGATCTTCTGCCTCCCGAGTCCTCTTCTCCTGTCAGGTTCTGGCTTCATCATAAGCCTAGTGGCAGGGCACCCTGAGAACGCCACAATCTTCTGCCCTGAGGTGGCAGCAGGACCCTGGATCCAGGGCGGGTGTTCTGTCAAGAAGTGCCTGCTATCAAATAGTGCCCGTGATGAACCGTGCATGCGCCATACACAATAGCGCAACAGCTGATTTTACAATCAGCTGTTGTGTCGGCGAGACGCTGCCTGCGCACATACCTGACTGAAGACATTTTTCAGTCAGATTGTGCCTTGCGCTGCCGAGGAGTGTTTATATAGGTGAGGGGCGGAATTTAACATGAAGCAAGCAAATGTTTTCAGTGATGGCCAACACTGCAAAGATGGGGGCGGAATTTTTAACGATACCCAAACAAATCTGCTAAACAAATCTTTATCTGCTATTTAGCGCCTATTTAGCTAGCTAAATGTTTAAAATTGTGCCCCCCATCTTTCCAGCAGTGGCCATCAATGAAAACATCCGCCCCCTTTATGTTAAATTTCCTCCCCCTCATCTACATGAAGGTGCCTCGGCACAATCTGACTGAAAAATGTCTTCAGTCGGCTATTGTGCACAGGGTGCCGTCTCGCCGACACAACAGCTGATTGTAAAATCAGCTGTTGTGGTATTACGTATGGCGCAAGCGCAGTTTGTCCAGGTGTTCTGTCGAGAAACGCCCCCCATCGCTTAGTGCCGGGGCTGAAGGGAGCATGCGCAACGCATGCGCCGTACGCAACATCACAACAGCTGATTTTACCATCAGCTGTTCTGAGGGCGAGATGGCACAGGCTCACAATAGCCAAAATAATTTTTGTTCTGTCATTTATTTTTTCTGATTGTGCCCTGCGCTACCGTTAAACTTCATGTCCATGATGGGCGGATTTCTACATTTCTTGTGGGTGGATTTATGGGTACTTTGGGGCGGAATATCAAAAAGTTTTATTTTTTTTGCCACGCTGGCCATTTAATTCTGCCCCAAAGTGCCCATATATCCACCCACAAGCACGGGGCACAATCTGACAGAATTTTTTTTTCTTCTGTCAGCTATTGTGTGCCTGCACGGTCTCGCCATCACAACAGCAGACGGTAAAATCAGCTGTTGTGATGTTACATATGGCACATGCGCCCTTCAGCCCGAGGCATTTCTTGACAGAACAGGTGGGCGAGGCGATGGGCGGATCCTCCCTCCACTCTGCTCTACTGTGCTGGGCTGCAGCAGCATTCGGGGGAGAGAAGACAGAGAAAGAAGGCTCCCAACCGCTGCCACCCGCCTAGGATCGGCCCTGCCTGCGGGCCGGTACCTTGAGACCCCTGCTTTAAAGGTACCAGCAGATAATAAAAATGGATCCAGTCATCTTATAGGAAACGTCTGTGGAGGACCAAAAGCACCTTCACAAGACAGAAAATGAGAGATATGGCTATAAGAAGTAAGACAGTTTAAATAGCTAGCAAGACTGAAAAAAAGACACACGTTCATCTATAGTTCAAACAATAAAAAAATGTATAAATTAATGGAAAACCTTTATATGCAGAATCCTATAGACACAGGTAATCCAGAGAAAAGAAAAGAAAACCCTCTAAAGCATGGTCCAATCTGCTACAGCAAGGGAAAAATTCCTTCCCGATCCTATAAGGCAACTGGATATTCTCTGGATTAACAATCTCTAGAGTTATTACCTATAAATGTTAATATTCAGTTATATTCTGTACATTTAGGAATGCATCCAGCTCTTTTTTAAAACAATCAATTCTCCTGGCCAAAACTTGAGGGAGTTTAAAGGAGAAGTATGGGAATCCATTTTTTTTTGCAGTTTCATACTTACCTAGGTGGAGGCAGCGTCGCTCCGATGCTGCATCTGTCCCCCGGTGCATTTTTACTGAGAACCAAGCCATCAAACATTGCCAATGCCTTGGTTCTCTCAGCTCCCAGAGCAAAGAGCTGCTGAGCTGTGGAGGGGTGGGGAGTAGCTGTCTCAGCAGCTCGCTGAGAGGCTGAGACTGCCACCAGTCCAGGCATCTATCGGATCGAGACTCCCAGAGCCTGGATGACACAGTGCCTGGACTGATCTGTGTGACATCCGCAGAGAGCGGACTTCAGACTGCTCTCTGTTGCAAACGGGTCATAAGAGTGCAAAATGAAAATTGCACTTCTGTGACCCATAGTAGAAGCCCAGCCAAACAAGCTCAGGCTGGATTTCTCCTTTAATCCACATTTTCACAGCTTTTACCGTGAAGAAGCCATTACATACATGGAAGTTAAACCTCTTTTCCTCCAAATGTAAAAAGTGTCCCGTTATCCTGTGTAATGACCTCAAAGTGAATAACTCTGCAACAAACTTACTACATGTACCACATGTTTTCATATATGGAAATCAAATTCCCCCTTTATCGTCTGCCAAAGAGAACGAAATCAGTTTAGCTAATCTTTTCCTATAGCTGAGGTCCATTTCACAGTTTGGTCACCCTTCTCTGACTTTCCCCAACTAACCGGTGCCAAAATCTGCAAAGTGTGATGAGCACAAGGAGTCAGTTTCTTCCTATCTACATCTTGGTAAATTCTAGTTGTTACATGGTTATCTGAGCATTTTTTATTTTTTAAAATACAGATCCCCAAAATGCTGTATTGTGACCCAAATGGTCACAAAAAAAGCCGACACAAAAGATAGTTAACCTGCAAAGCCTAAATATAGTTTTTCCAAGTGAATGTGAATATGGTCACTTGACTCTGGCTGGATAGTTTTACTTGAACTAGTCAAAATTAATCAATTTAAATCAGTGGTCGACAACCCTGTCCTCAGGGCCCACTAACATACTTGCAATCACAGAGCAGCAAATGATATCACCTGTGATATATTTCAGTTATCTTGCAAACCTGGCCTGTTAGTGGGCCCTGAGGAGAGGGTTGATGACCACTGATTTAAATAATAGGATTCAAACCCAAAGCACTCAAGTTAAAACAAATGTAGAGAAAAAAAAGAAACTAACGCAGATGACTTTTGCTTTAACCACTTGCAGACCGGACCATTTTGCTGGTCAAAGACCAGACCACTTTTTGCGATTCGGCACTGCGTCACTTTAACTGACAATTGCGTGGTCGTGCGACGTGGCTCCCAAACAAAATTGACGTCCTTTTTTTCCCACAAATAGAGCTTTCTTTTGGTGGTATTTGATCACCCCTGCGGTTTTTATTTTTTGCGCTATAAACAAAAATAGAGCGACAATTTTGAAAAAAAACGCATTATTTTTTACTTTTTGTTATAATAAATATCCCCCAAAAATATCTAAAAAAACATTTTTTTCCCTCGGTTTAGGCCGATACGTATTCTTCTACATATTTTTGGTAAAAAAAATCACAATAAGCGATTATTGATTGGTTTGCGCAAAAGTTATAGCGTTTACAAAATAGGGATAGTTTTATAGCATTTTTATTAATAATTTTTTTTTTTTTGACTAGTAATGGCGGCGATCAGCGATTTTTATTGTGACTGCGACATTGTGGGGGACCCATCGGACATTTTTGACACATTTTTGGGACCATTGTCATATATACAGTAATCACTGCTATATAAATGCAGTGATTCCTGTGTAAATGACACTGGCAGTGAAGGGGTTAACCAGTGGGTGGCAGTGTAGGGGTTAAGTGTTCCTAGGGGTGTGTTACTAACTGTGGGGGGGTTGGGCTTTCATTTAGTGAACACTGATCTCTGCTCCAATCACATGGAGCAGAGATCAGCGTCACTAGTTGCTAGGCAGAATGGAGAAATGCTGTTTACACGGCATTTCCTCCATTCGGCCTCTCCGTGAGACGATCACGGGGATGCCCGCGGCGATCGAGTCTGCGGGTCCTGCGACCGGACTCACGGGGGTCCCGACCAGCGCGGGAGCGCGCCGCCGGCGGCGCGCTCCCGATGGCAGGGCGGCATTGAATATTGGACGTATCTGTACGCCAATATGCCTGCCCTTGCCATTCTGTCGACGTACATCGTCGTGCGTTGGTCGGGAAGTGGTTAATTGCCTAGGACCAACCCACAAATTTACTTCATTCATGGACTATAACTTGCCGAATAAATTACTGCAATTTCCCCAACAACGTTGATATTCTGAATAAATTATAAGTGCAGTAAAACAGAACACGTAAACAAAATTATCTGCATCATATTGTAAACAGTGAACACAACCTAACTGAAAGACAAGGAGGCTAGAACACGATATTCAACTGGTGAAAAAACTGTAGGGAATATTTACTTGTGTAGAAGCCACTGACAACAGGTCCCTAGTGTATTGCTATGATTTGATGTCCTCATTAACACCCTGTAGAAGGTACAGAGGAAGAGGGTCACCATACCACTTACTGGTGACATTTACTGAAAGGACGTGAAGGACAAACAATGCCCTCTACACAATGGAGCAAAGCCAAGAACAAATCTGAAATTCTCTATACAAATTATTTAAATCAGTTTAACAATGAAATCTGTCTGTTCTTAGTGCTTTAACAGCAATAGGCACAAGTGCAAAAGAAGTGGAGGAAATTTTCTGCAGGAAGCAAGTGTGATTCAGTTGTTAGAAAGTACATATTAGTTACTCCATAATGCAAAATTGCTATAAGTATATGTATGTAAATGGCCTAATCTACAAACATGAGTATGTTCGTAAAGATTTAAAAAGTTATAGAACATGGAACTAGCACTTCTCTCATCAAATGCTATCCATGGAATGTGAAAATATCCATACATTTCCTTTGGGTTAAGCATGCAATCAAATGTGATATAGGGCAACTCATGTACAAAAATTGAATATAGAAGCATATGTGTAGAAAACTTTCCATAACTTTCAAGCCAAATTATATAGCGCTCTTGCATTATACTAGATTAACAGAATAACCCCTTTATTTTTCGGGTACCAAGCTTGTTTCTAAAATCAAAACTTTAGTTTTGGGTAATGTGTGGAAGGTTAATAAAACACATTAATATTTGACTCTAGTAAAAGCAATTAGGGGACTTTCCAGGAAACACACATGCCATGCTAAATCAGTACGCGCCATTTACATTTTAATCACCTTTGCAGCTAGATTAAACAATTATGTGTTGTTCAATTTATCTGGCTACAAAATGGTAAAGCTGTGGCAGGTTCAGAGGACTTTATTGCTTGAACCAATGAACAGCTGTCCTGTATTTTTGAAGGTTTCAGATTGGGGGCCATTAAGAAAGTAAATGTAGCACTGGATTCAGCTAACAGATTAGAATACTGCACAGAAAGAATGTCAGAACAGAGACAGTCAGTTGGTAGGTTGGGTCTCATTAGTCAGATTACGTACAAAAAGGCTGATTGTTTTTTTTTTCTTTACAAAAGCCATCCATTAAAAAAAAAAAAAAAAAAAAAACACATCCTCTGCATGCCAATTTATATACATTACATAGATTTATGCAAACCTCACTGGCAACTGTTTTTTTTCTCCAACTATGTAGAGCCTAACCCTGGTTATTCCAGTAACATTAACAAAATGCTCAGTGTTTGGCCTACTATAATCACATGATCAGTCCCTGTGGGGTAATATGAAAAAAGCTGCATCCATTCACAACTATTGACCAGTATATTTCTAAAGATGAATGCCCTACTTGCTGCAGTATATCCTAGGACAGTACTGGGGATGCCCAAAAGTTTAATTCATACTTTATGAGATGATATGACAGGACTGTAACCACTGTGCTGTTGACTTGTGATGGCAAATTTAATGCTTTGCAATCTCTCTGCATGAATAAGGTACCAGACAATACAGACTGGGATTTCCTTTTATTGCAGCAGGGAAGCAAAAAAACAAGCAAAAACAACATTTTTAATTTCAATTGGAATAGGCCTTTAATTATCTGAAACGGTTAGCCCTTGTACACACGGTCGGATATTCCGACGGAAAATGTCCTATCGGACCGTGTTGTCGGATAATCCGACCGTGTGTGGGCTTCATCTGACTTTTTCCGTCAGAATGTCCGACCAACAAAGTTTGAGAGCTGGATATTAAATTTTCCGACAGCATGATCGTTTGTAGAGAATTCCGATCGGACGAAGTGCCACGCATGCTCAAATCAAACTCCTAGACCAAAGCTATTGTCTACTAGCCTGAACGTAGCCCCGTCGTAACTAAAAAACGTCATCACGTTACGAACGATTGGGTTTTACGACAACTTTGTCCGACCGTGTGTATGCAACACCAGTTTCGGACAAAATCCGTCGGAAAAAATCTGATGGATTTTGTTGTTGGAATGTCCGACCGTGTGTACAAGGGCTTAGACACCACTGCTATGTCAGAAACAAATGCAATGGTATAAGTGACTGTCAGAAACCAAGTTGTGTACAAAGAAATGATCAGTAGTTCAATATTACGAGAGACTTGAGACATGATCAGGACAGGATCATGGGATTTGATTTATCAATGGAAAACACTGGCTGATCCCATTGCTTGGAATCAGTTTTACATATTCCCATTTACCATACAATAAATAGAGGTGAACTATTTCATATTTTACAGAGTTTATCATCATGTTGCACTCCGTGGCATCAACCTAACTCACAATATAGCAGATAATAATGTCTTAGGCAGTAACACAACTGACACTGTTAAAGTTGAAAGAACGCTGCCATTGCTAACATACTTAGGAAATTACCTGTCTGGCAATCTCTGGCTTTAAAACTTTTAGACATTGACCTGCAGATAATAAAGGTGAGAACTTGGAATCTGCATACTTAAAATATACAAAATATTTGACTTTGAAGTATTTGGATCAGCAAGACAGCTAGGTTAACCTAATTTCAGTAAGGTACTTACTACAGGGTTTATAGATTTTAGGCATAGCATTCCAGTTAAACTCAGAAAGAGCAAGTCTCACACATTCTGGATAACATGCACTACATGGGCACTGGTATAAAGTTGCCCTCTGGAGACATGACAGAAAACATACAACTTGAATCTAATAACAAGTCAAAATCAACCCTCTAATTTCTTATCTTGCAAAATCCATGTAGACTGGGACCTAATCTGCGTGATGTCATCATTTATAGAAACAAGTTTGCCCACAGAGATTGAAAGACAAAGTTTAATGCCAAGTGTCTTAAATAGAGAACTCATGCCAGCTGTGCCAGCAATCCTAAGGAATATGCTGTGTACTTTGTTTTCAACAAACTAAAAATGAACTGTAATGGTAATAACCAGCTAAACTGACCATCCGGCTTGCTGAAGCACATACAGTAAAACAAAGTACTACTGCACTGGATGCATGTAATTTCTCCTGTGTCTGCTTTTTAGTTAATTCAGTCCTATTCATTATATCTTTCTGCCCCGCTACAAAAAAGCATAAAGCGTGTATATCATACACATAATTTATACACAATATATATATATATATATATATATATATATATATATATATATATATATATATATATATATATATATATATATATATATACACACACACACACACGCATACACAGTATATATAAAATAATGGGCAGTGTTTTATTTCCTACCCCAAATGTTCTCTGTGCTAATGTAACGAGGGGAAAGAAAAAAAGGAAAAAACACACACAAAAAAAACAAGATGAACATTGTTCACCCCGATTAAGTAAGAGCTCATTAAAGAGCTGTCAGTAACTCACTTTGAATATGCATGAAGCATATAATCAGATCGCGTACCGTCACTAGAGGAGAATACGGTAAGTACAAAGGATTGATTTAATTACTTGGAGTAGGCTATAGTGCTAAACCCGTCTTGTAACTAAAAAATAAAAAGCAGGCTGCATTCTGGCTGTTTAGTAAAAGAATAGAGAAGAAAAGCCAATTTTGTCTATCCACAAAACCGAAAAAGTGGAGTAAAGATTTAAAAATGTTATTTATTTTAGCCTTCTGGGACTTAAGATAATTTACCAATAAACTGTTAACCATCGTCTGAAAAAGACCACTATATTTTAATAAGTAACTATAATCTACTATGCAGGAAGCCTATCGTTTTGAATTTTGTCATTGTTCATTGTAAAAATTGTACTTTAATTCCAAAAAATACATTAAATTTACAGGACCAACTCAGAAAGAAAATACAGTAAACAATAATGAAGGTCTATTTGGAAAATGTTTCACTCGAGATTCAGACAACTGTTACCCAATATTCATACATTTTTCTGTTTCAATATATTTATTGAATTTTATGAATAAACATAACTAGCTGACAATTTGCCCACACTGGGGCAGAGCTATACAGGCACATTGAAGAACATGTACAAATAGGCAATGTATAATATTAAATCAGCAAAGGACTAGCCAAAACCAGAGGGCCAGTAGGAAAGTCAGAGCAAACATTGCTATTTTTGGCAAGCTGTTCTCTAAGGGGTAACAATTGCCAATGACAAGTCTCATCTGGCTAAAGAGTGGATGAACGAAAAGTAAGAAAGGAAGAGAGAGGAAAACAAGAAAGGAGAGAGGAGCAAGAGGAGAAAAATGTATCACGGACAACACCTATAAACGACCGTAACTGGTCGGAGGTAAGGATGGGAAGCAGTAGCTTATGCAGGGTTCCCAGATTTTGAGAAACTTTGGGTGTGAATCATCCCCAAAAATACTGGACATCTGTTCATTGATATCATAGCAATCAACCGGGTTTTCATACCCTGGAAGTCAAGCATACGAGTCTTTCAGGCCTGAGTTATGGTACGTTTGGCAGAAATCAATATTCGCACATTTTTATTGAATTCAATTTGAAACTGGTTTGAATCTTGGGTGAAAGCATTCTAAATTAAGACCTAAGTGTACATCCATCTGGTTTAAAACATTTTAACTTTTTGTGTACTTTTTAACATGCCTATTTGTACCAGTTTTCCCAGTATTGATCCAGAATAAGCTGCAAATGGTTTAGCTACACAGATGCATAACCTGGTTACTGAGCAATCCAGTGTCCAATATCCATAATTAACTGTGACATGTTAAAAGTCTATGCACAAACTACAAGGGAGGGGTATAGTACAGTTAATTGTCAAAACAAAACTTAAAGCTGGAGTTCTCATTTAATAGAAAAAAAAACTGGTGTGCATAACAAAAATACACTGTTATAAATACAAGGCAATAAGTTACTGTGTTTTTCGATAAGTTACTGTGTTTTTCGCCTCTTCAAAATTTAGAATTTTTTTCAGTAAGTTCATGAATATTGATTTTTTTTGTCAATTGATATCATGCTCTCTGTACAGCAGCAAGAAATTGCATGTGCTGTTATCTGAAAAAAAAGGCATGAAATATCCACCCTTTCCCACTGCCCTTGTTGCCAAACTTGAGAACTGGCCACCCAAAGGGTAAAGTGGTGATATAAGGACAGAAGAAGGAACTAGTGAGAGATGCAATGGAGTCTAGGAGAATGGTTTTCCCAGAAGCATAAGTTTTCCCCCAGATTTTGGGGGATGAGTTCTATTGATCAGAGCTTTGTTGTTTGGCAGGGTAGACACCAGGAAAGGGAAGTATTTACAGACTTGCTTTGAGGTAACAGCAATTTTAACATAATTGGAACCACTTTACAAAGTATGTGCAATATCTTACAATACCTGAAAATGTTAGCTATGAACACCTAATAGAATTTGTATTCGGACCAAAACTAATTGCATATGTCTGACAAATTTTTGGTTATTCAGAGATTCAGATGTATTCAAATGAAAAAGTAACAAAAAAAGTAACGAATTTAGTTAAAATCCATAAAAATTTGTTTCATCTATTCGTTTTCTCATGAATTCCAACTACAGATGCAAAGAGGCAGAACGGGGATCTGCCCATGAAAACAAGGCGGATCCTCATTCTGACAGGGTACAGCATTGAAATATGCTATTCCTAGTGATCCCATTCCCCACACAGAACACACCCAGGGAACACATTTAACCCCCTTGATAGCCCCCTAGTGTTAACCCCTTCCCTGCCAGTGTCATTTATAGATTGAGCAATACATTTTTTTTAAGCACTGATCACTGTAATAATGTCACTGGTCACCAAAAAGGGTCCACCCCAATGTTGCAGTCTGCGATTATCAGTAAAAAATAAAAGTCCATAAATGTATCCCCTATTTTGTAGATGCTATACTTTTTGCGAAAACCAATCAATATATGCGTTTTCGGATATTTTTTTACAAAAAATGTGTAGAAGAATACATATTAGCCTAAACTGATGAATACATTTTTTTTAATATATATTTTGGCATATGTATTATAACAGAAATTAAAAAATATTGTTTTTCTTTAAAAAAATTGTCAGTCTTTTTTTTGTTTATAGCGCAAAAAAATAAAAACCGCACAGGTGATTAAATACCAGCAAAAGAAAGCTCTGATTGTGTGAAAAAAATTACACTTTTGATTGGGTACAGTGCTGCAGGACCGCGCAAATGTCAGTTAAATCGGCACAGTGCCGTATCGCAAAAAAATTACATGGTCGTTAAGGGGGTAAATCCTTCCGGGCCTGAAGTGGTTAATATTAGAGCTTGGTAATGATGCAAAATTAAGCACAGAACTTTGGCACAGGATATAACAATGTTAAGAAAAGGTCTTGATAAAATAGGGAGCAGAGCAGTTAAATGGCAGATGACGATTAATATTGAAAATAGTAAAGTTTTGCCCTTATTTGCTAACAATGTAAATGCAAAATACTCATTAGGAGGGGCTTCTCCGGGAAAATTGGTAATGGAAAAAGCACACTTAGCAAAAGCATGAGTCACCAAGCCCTAGCTAACAAAGCTAGCAGAATACTCTCATGCATTAAAATGGGTTTATATTCAGGAGATAAATCAATATTTCTACTCCTTAACAAAACACTGGTTTGGCCTCATCTTAAGTATGCAATTCAGTTTTGGTTACCAAACCACAAGAAGGATGTCTTTGAACTAGAAATAATTCAATGAAGGGCAACTAAATTACAATGTATTAAGGGGATTGGAAGACCTCAGTTATGAGGAATGATTAAAAAGATTATACTTGAACACTCTGAGAAAGAGCCACTATGATCACAATGTACAAGTATTTCAAAGGTGGCCATAGTAAATATAATAAAGTGTTTACTCTAAGGTCCCTGAATATAATGTGTGACCACAGTTTGTGATTGGATGAAAGTAAGTTTAATCCTCGATTACATAAGAGGTATTTTACTGTCACAGCAGTGAAATGTAGAACTCCCTTTCTCAGGTAGTCTTATCAGCCGAGAGTTGATAAATTCAAAAAACTTTTAGATGTATTCCTATATACAGGGTTAGGGGAATATCATAGACTCAAATTCACACAGCTTCAACTGGATGGACTTGTGTGTTTATATTACTGCAATCCTTTGTAATTTTTGATTTCAAGAAAGAGGGAGAACAGAAATGTTCCTTCACAGGTGTTAAAAACAGCAACATATGCATACATCAGTTGTCATAAAACTAGACTAGAAAGGCAAGCCTTAACATATTTCAGATCCAGGTGGCCAGGTAAGGCATCCCAACAGGAGTTCCCCAAACTGAGGCTAGCCAAGTTTTAAGATTCTAAAGCTAAACTAAGAACAAAAAGAAAATAAAAAGGGATAAAGAGAAGGAAAGGGTGGGAAGGAATGACCAGGGGAATGGGGATTCCTCTTCTGTGGCGCAATCCAAACATTTATTTTGAATGTCTAGAAGTAGCCAATGGTAGTCAGGTCAAAAGGTAGGTATAGTATAGTGGAGCCAGGGTTCCCACAATTGAAAGGGATTGTGGAACAAAAAACCCACAAACATTTCTATACTTACCTGCTCTGTGCAATGAAATTTCATAGAACGGCCACTAACTCCCTCTTTTTGCCCACCCCCGCGCCGGCGCTCCTGGCCCCTCAGCTCCCCCATGGGAAGCAGCTGAGCCCAACTGCTGCATCTATTAACACAGACAGCAGGACTCAGCCCTTCCCCCTCCTCACTGGCTTTGACTGACAGCACCGAGAGCCAATGGCTACCAGTGCTCCTGCAAAGTCAGCAAGACCCAGAAGTGAGGGGAGAAATGATCTGCAGACGTGCATTACACTGGATCAAATGAGGGCTCAGGTAAGTAAAACGTGGGGGGGGGGGGGATACTGACACCTTAACATTTTTTTAACCTCAATACAAGGAATGCATTAAGGTAAAAAAATGTGTAGGTTTTACAACCACTTTAAGAAATCTTGATTGGGAATTAAAACGCTAGAAAGTTTTTTTGCTGACAACTAACCTAGATGAGGCCAAAAATTTTAGGCAAAAAGGAAATCCAGTTTAGGTAGAGCCACCTGACATGGAAAAGCAATTGGCCTTTCTGACCACAGCCTTTAAAAACATCTGTTGTCATATGATGAGAGAGTTGAAACTGTCTGTGCTGGTAAACACCAATGAAATAGATCCTTGTGAGCAGATTTTAAGATGTTAGTATTAAATAGCATTTAGCTATTCTACACCAGGCTTTGCTCCAATCCTCTAAAGCGGGGGTCCCGACATCAGTACCGAGCTGTGGCCTCTTTGCAGCCGGGCCACGGGTGCAGTGGGCAGGAGAGCGAGCAAAAAGATTACATCATACCTCACTGCCCGCCCTCATTCTGGGACACAGCCAATGCACATGTGCTGAAAAGCTCAGGAAAGAAGCATCTTTGCTGTCACTATTGCCTTCTACCAAATTGCATTTACATTTAAAAAGTGACAAGCTGCATCTGGTATTTTTTGGTGGCAGGCAACAGTGGGAAGCTTCAGTTGGTGGAAGGACAGTGACCATCCCCATCTGGTGGCAGGCGACGTGGCAAGTGACAATCCACATCTGGTGGCAAGTGACAAGCTGCATCTGGCGGCAGGCAACATTGCAAGTGACAAGCTGCATCTGAGGGCAGGTGACGAGGCAAGTAACAAACTGCATCTGGTGGCAGGCGAAATGGCAAGTGACAAGATGCATTTGGTGGCAGGCGATGGTGGCATGTGCATCTGGTGGCAGGAGCATCTGGTTGCAAGCAATGTGGAAAGTGACAAGCTGCATCTGTTGGCAGGCGCCGGTGGCAAGTGACACGTTCAGGGCTCCCACTGATTCTGTAATATGGTGAGTTGAACTATTTCATTTTATATTACAATGTAATAATAGAAATAATGCACCAACACCAGCCATTGCCCTGACAAATTGCCAGTGAAAAAACGCAACCCCCCTGGTCCTTGGCAAAATTTTCTTCCGCGCAACCGGTCCCCAGTGCCAAAAAGGTTGGGGACCGCTGCTCTAAAGCTATTGAGTGGTTAAGATCCTGTTCCCAGAGTCTTACATATGAGGGGAGGGAAAGTGGGGAGCAGGAATTCATGACCAAGTATAAGATGGATATAAGATGGGTGTAAAAACAAACATGCTCAAAAGCTAATTTCGTGTACTGTAACTGAATTTATTTGAAAGTGAGGATATACAGTATCCAAGCTGTAAATATTTGTAATAATCCTCCAATTGGAGAATGTTCCCGTAAATCAAATCATGAAGGAAATTGATGTGAGACAAGGAAGTGGTGGATATGCAAGAACCCATGGGTCATCCACCAAGAGAAGTATGTAGGGTTTTCAATGCAGAGGTTTTTGGTTATCAGCAAGAGGAGTAGGAAGAGGGACAAGAATTTACTTAAGTAGCAAACCAAGTACCATAGTTTTAGCTATGGAGCATCAGGGCCATGTGAAGGAAGTGGAAAATGCAAAAGGAGTGCATTATTGGTCAGACCAAGCAGTAGGATGCACATCAGTCTTTTGATAGAAAGGTAAAAGATGTAGCGGTATAAAAATATAGTCAATTCTGCCAAAGCTTTGTTGCGGATTGGATAAATGGGTAACTTCCAGATAAGAAGATAAGCCCTCCATCAGGTGTTCACTAAATGTAAATGGAAAGAAAGAATATGGGTTTCCTGGGAGGTGGACCCTTTTTTTTTTTTTTTTTGTTACCTTCATTTTTAACTATGTACATTATATATACTTTAATGATAAGATTTATTATAACCGTTACATTTTTTGACAAGTTTGTTTGTGGCGGAACTAGTGAGGCCTGCATATAACTGTGACCTCAGTGCTACTGAATACCTTTGGGATGAACTAAAGTGCAAACTGCAAGCTCGGTTGTCTCATGCAAAAATCAAAATCTGACCTCACAAATGCTCTTTTGCCTGAACAGGTAAAGTTCAAAAAGACACAGTCCAAAATCTTGTGGAAAACCAGTAAAGGCTGTTTTAGCTGCAAAGGAGAGACCAACTTCATATAAATGCCCATGGTTTCGGAATGGGAAGAGCAGCAAGCTTACATAGTAATGATGAGAGTAAGGCCGCGTACACACGCGGGGACTGTTCGCCCAACTTTGTCCGCTGAACAGTGTTTCGGCGGACAGTCCGCCCGTGTGTGGGCTTTCAGCGGACAGTTTCAGCGAACAGTCCGCTGAACAAGGTTTTTCGGAAATTACGAAAAACTGTCCGCTGAAACTTTGTTTCAGCGAACAGTCCCCTCGTGTGTAGGCTTGTTCGTCAAACTAAGTTCCGCGCATGCTCAGAAAGGATTTACACGCCGAAAGTTATAATGCAGTGTATAGGACGTCGTATTTTTCGTCCCGTCGTACGTGCCGTTCACGTCATCGCGCACGGTTTCAGCAAACTGTTCGTTCGTCGTGTGTGGCCATGTCCGTCCATGCTAATTTTGAGCGGACTGTTTGCCGAAACTGTTTGACGGACAAAGTTGGGCGAACAGTCCCCGCGTGTGTACGCGGCCTAAGGGGTCCACAAACATTTGACTAAATAGTATATGCCATTTGGATAAATATACTTTGCATTTCTTGGTTCTAATTTTTTCACAGTCATTAAAGGATATATCTAAGTCCTTTCACAACATTATTAAATATGATGGTTCTGTTCTAACAGAATTAATATTTACCCTTATTCCAAGAAACAATCTATTATTTTTAAACTCTAGAGAGTTACGTGTAGATTCCTTCTAAAAGACTTACAAAAACTCATCTCATTTCTTCCTCTTAAAGACACATTTATCGTCAAATGCTTGATCAAGTATTATTTGATTCAATTTGTGTGTAATCTTCGGTTGTGAAGCAGCAAATAACTGTTTGAATTAATTGTGAGCAGTGGACTTTAGTGTGTGTTTCACTTTGGACATTTGATAAATAGACTTTTTTTCACTTCACTGGGGCATAGAAAGCAATTTACCTTACACTAAAAACAACATGTTGTGTATGCCTGGTGTATCAAAATGGGTACCTCAGCAGCTAATCTCCAGGCCTAAGAGCTGTCACATGGGGCTAGGGGAAAGAATTTGGTTAAAGCTGTCCTAGACTGGAATTTAGGCAAATAAAAACTTGCATGAATTGGGGTGGTGGTGTAGCACAGGAAAAATGAACATGGGTTCTTTATAAAGCAAACGTGTAATTTTGCCTAGTATGTGCAAAGTACAAGTTCATTTTAAAGCTGAATTCCAGGAATTTAGCTCCTTTGTAAAAAATGAAGGCACACTTTGAAGTCCAGCAAGGTGCATGACATACTAGTAATTAGTAAATATAAATACAGCTGTTCTGTGAAGCCTTTAGAGGTTTGTTAGAGAACCCCAGTGAACAAATAGCATCATGAAGGCCAAGGAACACACCAGACAGGTCAGGAATACAGTTGTGGAGAAGTTTAAAGCAGGCTTAGGTTATAAAAAAAATATTCTGAGCTTTGAACCTCTCACGCAGCACTATTCAATCCATCATCCAAAAATGGAAAGAGTATGGCACAACTGAAAACATAACAAAACATGGCTCTCGACCTAAACTGACAGGCCAGGCAAGGACAGCATTATTCAGAGAAGCAGCCAAGAGGCCCATGGTAACGATAGAGGAGTTGCAGAGATCCACAGTTCAGGTGGGAGAATCTTTCCACAGGACAATTATTAGTCATACATTCCAAAAATCTGGCCTTTATGGAAGAGTGGCAAGAAGAAAGCCATTGTTGAAAGAAAGCCATAAGAAGTCCCGATTGCAGTTCACGAGAAGCCTTGTGGTGGACACAGAAAACACGTGGAAGAAGGTGCTCTGGTCAGATGAGACCAAAATTTAACTTTTGGCCTAAAAGCAAAATGCTAGGTGTGACAGAAAACCAACACTGCACATCACCCTGAACACATCATCCCCACCGTGAAACATGGTGGTGGCAGCATCATGTTGCAGGGATGCTTTTCTTCAGCAGGGACAGGAAAGATGGTCAGTCGATGGGAAGATGGATAGAACCAAATACAGGGCAATCTTAGAAGAAAACCTGTTAGAGTCTGCAAAAGACTTGAGACTGGGGCCGAGGTTCACCTTCCAGCAGGAAAACTACCCTAAACATACAGCCAGAACTACAATGGAATGGTTTAGATCAAAGCCTATTCATGTGTTAGAATTGCTCATTAAAAGTCCAGACCTAAATCCAATTGAGAATCGGTGGCAAGACTTGAAAATTGCTGTTCACAGATGCACTCCATCCAATCTGACAAAGCTTGAGTTATTTTGCAAAGAAGAATAGGCAAAAATGTCACTCTCTAAATGTGCAAAGCTGGTAGAGACATCCCCAAAAAGACTTGCAGCTGTAATTGCAGCAAAAGGTGGTTCTACAAAGTATTGACTCGGGGGGGGGGCTGAATACAAATGCATGTCACACTTTGCAGGTATTTGTTTGTAAACATTTTTCAAAATCATTTATCATTTTCCTTCCACTTCGCAATTATGTGCTGGTCTATCACATAAAATCCCCCAAAAAATACATTAACATTTTTGGTTGTAACATGACAAAATGTGGAAAATTTCAAAGGGTATGAACACTTTTTCAAGGCACTGTATTTATTTATTTTTGAAAGGTAAACTTATGCTTTCAGTATCTTAGCACTGGGTCTGATCAATTTGTTGCAGTAGGTGGAGCATCCTGCTTTGCACCCGTTATATATATATATATATATATATATTACACACACAGCTAAAAAAATTGAAGGAACACTTTGAAAACACATCAGCTCTCAATGGGGAAAAATATGGATATCCATACTGACATGGACTGAGTAATGTGTTAGGAACGAAAGGATGCAACATTGTTTGATGGAAATGCAAATTATCAATTTACAGAGGGCTGAGTTCAAAAGACACCCTGAAAATACTCCTCTTTTTTGTTTTTCACTAGTTTTGCATTTGGCTAGGGTCAGTGTCCCTACTGGTAACATAAGGCAATACCTGGACCCTATAGTGGTTGCACAGGCAGTTCAGCTCCTCCAGGATGTCACATCAACATGTGCCATTGCCAGAAGGTTTGCTGTGTCTCCCAGCACAGTCTCAAGAGCATGGAGGAGATTCCAGGAGACAAGGCAATTACTCTAGGAGAGCTTGACGGGGCCGTAGAAGGTCCTTAACCCATGAGGACTGGTATCTGCTTCTTTGTGCAAAGAGGAACAGGATGAGCACTGCCAGAGCTCTACAAAATGACCTCCAGCAAGCCACTGGTGTGAAAGTCTCTGACCAAACAATCAGAAACAGGACTTCATGAGAGTGGCCAGAGGCCCACACATGCTCTAGTGGGCCCTGTATTCACTGCCTGCCACTGTGAAGCCCTACTGGCATTTGCCATTGAACACCGGAATTTGCAGATCCACTAGTGAGGCCATGTGCTTTTCACCAATAAGAGCAGGTTCACCTTGAGCATGTGACAGACGTGAAAGGGTCTGGAGAAGCCGTTGAGAATGTTATGATACCTGTAACATTGTTCAGCAATACCGGTTTGGTGGGGGGTCAGTGATGGTCTGGAGCGATATATCCATAGAGGGACACACAGACCTCTAAATGCTAGACAATGGCACCCTGACTACCATTAGGTATCGGAATGAAATCCTTGGACCCATTGTCAGACCCTTTGCTGTTGCAGTGGGTCATGGGTTCCTCCTGGTGCACGACAATGCCTGGTGAGAGTATGCAGCCAGTTCCTGGAGGATGAATGAACTGATAGCACTGAATGGCCCCCACGCTCGCCTGACCTAAATCCAATAGAACATCTCTGAGACATTATGTTTTGGTCCATCTGACGCCACCAGGTTGCACCTCAGTCTGTTCAGGAGCTCAGTGATGCCCTGGTCCAGATCTGGGAGGAAATACCCCAGGACATCCATTGTCTCATTAGGAGCATGCCCAAAGTTGTCAGGCATGCACACTAGCACGTGGGGGCCATACAAATTACCATTCTGAGTTGTTGCAATAAAATTTCAGCAAAATGGACTAGCCTGCTGCATAATTTTTTTACTTTTATTTTTGGGGTGTCTTTGAATTCAGCCCTATTGTAGGTTGATAATTTTAATTTCCATCAAATGATGTGGCATCCTTTCATTCTTAAGACATTACCCAGTCCATATCAGTATAGACACGCAGCATGAGATTTTTCCCCATTGAGATCTGATGTGTTTTCAAAGTGTTTCTTTAATACATTTTTTTGAGCAGCATATACATATATATAAAAATATACACACACGGATACACACATGCAGGTAATTTTCAAACTGAAACACAGCCAGCTTTATAAAGAAAATAGACAGAACATAAATCCTAGCCAGTCAAGTATTACCTAAACATATGCAGTAACCTCACTATCTGGTGGTAGGCTAGACCCAGCCACCCCCAAATTAAACACAAATTTTAACAACCTTAAAGCGTAACTAAACTCCCAAATATACTCACCTTCACCTAGCCAGCAATACGGTGGTTAAATCAATCGCCTTTTTCCCAGGTACCGGCTTTTCAGCCTCTTGATTGGCTGGTGGGGATGATGTCATTTCAGGCATGTGCAGAGAAGTCAGTCATTCCGGCACAGATGAACTGTGCCAGGAATACGCAGCTCAGTGTACGATCAACAGAAAACTTGAAGGAGCTGATTGAAAAAATTGTTAACCGAACAGTGTTATACATTCACATGCAATCACTGTTCTGGAATTTGTCCTCCATGGGTCCTGCCAGCTGCTGAGTATATTACCTGACAGGGAAGATTCCTTTATTAGCATTTAGAATAAGAGCAGGAATCTACTGGATTTCTCTCATGCAGCTGTTATTATTTACGTGTATGGCTAGCTTTACTCACACACTCTTTTTGTAGTTCTCACAGATAAGCTTCATGTGCCTCAGGACAGAGAGAGATTTTTTTTCTACAGGCCCTTTTCTTAAATATCAGGTGGAGCAGTAATTAGAGGCCAGTGTGAACAAAACCTAACCTGAATAAGTAACAAATCCAAGTGACATAAAAGTATACAAAAAAATGGCAAGAATGAGAGAAATATACGTTCCTCTCACTGATCTTTCCATTTTCCTCTGCACCATACATGGAGTTTAAATTTAAAATGGCCATATATTCATAAATGTCACTAGAAATAATCACATTCATTGGAAATCATATCACAAGCAATGATGTTTCATATTCTATGCACTGTTATGGGAAAATAATTTGGATTACGCTGCAATTTCCTTTTCAGTATACCTAACATTTACCTACAAAGTATTGTGATCTTCAACACTACTTCCTTGTAGAGTGTGTACAGTGGGTGAAGCTTTCACACTGCCTTACTAATGCTTTATACAAAAAGAAAAATATACGTAATGAATTGAAACCAGCCTCTCAACCAGGGTTCGGTGAAACCCTGGAATCGCTAGGGGATCCTTGAGCAGCAGCAGATTGTTCTCCTACATTATCACTGGGTGCCACTCGGAAAAGCCAGCAGCATGGGACCAGTGCTTCTCATATACCTACTGGCACCAATGATTATGTTACCTGTCTGTAAGGGTGGCTCTCTTCCCACTGACCACCAATTTTAGAAGAATTCTTCCCACCAATCACCAATGTAACAGGGCAGTCCTTTTACTGACCAGCAAGGTAATGTGGCTCTTCTTCCACTGACCATTGGTGCAACATGTCTAATATACTGTAAGCTGTAGACATAATCATTGTTAGAAGGGATTCCCTGACACCAAAACTATTTTAAGGGTTCCTCTACAGGTAAAAAAAAAAGTGGAGAAAGACTGTTCTAAACCAATGGCCTAAGGTTCCAAAAGCTGGTGGAGGCATGCTTCAATGAGATACTGTCTTACTTCAGCACAAACGCATCAGAATGACTTGCATAGAGTAACAATATGACTAAACTCATACTAAATAGGCAAATTGCTGAATGTAAAATATTGCACCTAAAGGAGCCCAACACTAATGAAAAGAAACATTTTTTTTATTTTTGTAGCTCTGTACAGCATAAGAAAGAATTTAAAGCACAGTAAAGATTTAAATGCTGTCTGTATCGGCACAAAGTGGAACTTTGGTCAGGTTTTAAATGTTGTCCAAGTCTCTGTTTAGAGTCTTTCACTTTCAGCTCTGCCTGCCATTCATATCACCAAACAATTAAAGCGGGATTCCGCTGCGTTTTTTTTTTTTTTTACCTGTGTCACTGGTGGGCGATTCCTACGGTGTCTTTGCAGTCACGATCGGCGTCTTTTTAACCCCCGGCGTGACGATTTCATTGCTAAGGAAAACTTTTAAAAAAGCAGTCCGGCGGTTTCCATTTTCACTGTGGGCATTTGAAGCCCACAGGCATTTACTTCCTGGATGCGATGATGCTGAGCTCCCAGCATCCACCGCTCCATCTCGCACATGCTCATTGAGTGTCCTCTTTGTTTTCCTTCCTCTTGCCTCATGTGCTATAGTGGTAATGGCAGATAGAGCTGCCTGCCCACTTTCAAAATGGCAATTTCGGACATGCCCTCGTCACGTGACCGGTGTCCTCCTTCCGAAATCTCACGAGATTTCGGCATGACTGTGTCCCCCACTGATTCCTGGGAAATAGCTAAAAAAGTTCCCAGGGACCATTGCGAAGCCGATAAACACGCCTACTCCCACGGGAGGAGAGCCCGGAAGTCGGCATAAACATTAAAAATAAAAGGTAAATACTGCATATTATTTTATTTCAATGGTCATAACTAAAATCTATGTTCCAAAGCCATTTGAATAAGATGAACTTGCAATTTTCTGTACAAAACTGCTTTAAGGAAAATCCCTCCAATGGGGACACTTGACAGGGGTTCCAAAACATCCTCATTTTAATAGAAATGTGTTTTTATCGATACCTTTGCCCCAGTTGCAGGATCGCTGTTTGTGTCCATTGACACTTGAAATGGACAAAAAGTGGATAGATTTTGTATGAAGAACGGGGAAACACTACTATCCCAAACAAGAAGAACAACTGTGTTTGAGTTCAGCTTTAAATATTCTGAATAGCATACACTTAAAATATAAGTAAAGGAGTGGACAGTTTTGTTTTAACCCATTTACAAGGATAAACGTGGCCTTCAGAAGACCTCCCCCAAAATAAATAAGTAAATAAATCACCTGGTAAGGACACAGATGGTTTGACAATACAGCTGCCTTCACTTAATATGGGGGACAAAACATAGAAACCTGCATTTTAGCACTTATGCTCAACAGGCACTTAATGATATGAAATAATGGAAACAGAATCCCATCCTTTCTAATAATCTTGTGACAAAAGCTAGAAAAGACATCATCCCATTAACTAGTGATCTGAACTGCTAATGCAAAGTACTTCCTAGTGCCTTTTATGTCCAATGTGGCTATTAAAAAAAAATCTCACTAGGCATTCATTGTGAATACCAGACTCATTCATCTTTTATCTCCATCTCTTCTGAGAGCTTGAGTGAGGCTGAAGGTGTCATTGATATGATGAAGTGGAAATTATTCAGAATTTCACTCATATTTTCCTCATCACGCTAATTTACTTTTGCGAAGAAAAAAAAAACATTTTACCTCAGTTGGGAGTGTTCAGAAACAGACCCCTGTTGTATGCCCTTTTTTTTTTTTTTTAAATTCAGAATAGTCGAGTGCGTCAATTGAAAAGCATCAGGGCCCGGACACAAAAAGCATTCGAAATTCTCATTTAGTTGTCTTTATTTTGCTAGCGCCATGTGGTCCTTGAAGATGTAGAAAACACGGGAAGCTAAGTAAAGATCAGAACAAGCTCATTAGCATTCTGACCAAATTGGAGAGCTGGAGATGTATAGTTTGGTTCGTTTGTCGTTTTGAAAGCTGCCGGTGGTAAGCTTTTCTGTTTCATTGTGCTTTTGTCTTTTTGGGAGTTTTTTAACGCAGCAGGGTGTTTGATAGCTCCTGGGCTGCACAAGGCATTGTGGGAACCTCCACTGAATGGTCAGTGTATAGTATCACTATAGTGTAAGTCACAAAGTTTACCTCCTTCCATTTACCACAGAAAATTTACATCAATTTATCCCCATCGCCTGACGCGGTCATTGGTGACCTTCTCTAACACCTGGATTAAAACATCATGAATAAAACTGCAAGTGAGCTGATTGGTTACCAGGGGAGGAGGGAGAATCCTGTCCACTGCCATTTCACATCAAAGACGAAACGATAAAATAATTTAATTAAAGTTTCATTATTTACAAAGAGGCAAGGGATGAACTTGGAAAAAGATAGACTTGATTACGACTCGGGGGGGGGGGGGGGGGAACGGACATATTGTTAAACAACTACATCTCTGTTCTACAAAGGCTTGTGGAAATGACAGCACTGGTGAGATCAGTTTATGCTCCAGAATTATGTAAATAAAGAACTACCTCTTAGAAGGCATCTGCAAGTTATTATTCTGCGCATTTGATTTTTTTTTTTTTTTTTTACAAAATGTACAACTCACTTTGATGGCTTGTAAAGACTACATTAATGTTGACATCCAACATGAATGTCTCCAAGTTCCAGTGAAATGGATAAAAGTCTTTTTGGATGAATTTATCTGCTAAATCCTTGTGGCTGCCCTCCTATCTTGGATGATGACCCAAAAGAATGTCAACAGCTCATTTCCCAGAAGGCTGCTAAGAGTCACTATGCAAGTCATAATCTGCTCACTCTTAGAACTGATTCAAACACTGCATTTTGCGAGCTGGTAAAATGGGAAAGAAATAGTAGCTCATCTCCTGACTTCCCTGATAAAACTGTTTGCATTTGTGCCTTCAGATTTATTTCATGCCATAGCTCTGCCAGGTTTATGCTTATGCAAATAAACTGTTCAAATAATAAAACGTCTCAGCGCTAATTAACAGTACAGTTAACACTTGGAACCCAGAATGCAACACTGAAAGAAAGCTCAAGATACTTTAAAAAAAAAACATTTAGGGATTTTAAGAGGTTTGCTAGTATATGAACAAATGTAATGCAATATAAAGAAAACTGGCAGAGGTGGACATTTTTGGATGATCCACCCCACCCCAAAGAAAGCATAGCTAAAACGGGTTTTGCATTTTCAGCTATTGTCTAGGTTATGGGATGTATACTAAAAGGTGTACCTGGGGTGGGACAAGTGAATGGAAGCTCAATTTTCTGTCCAACATTCACATATAACCCTCTTGCTTTGAGTTGTATTGTTGCTGTATTGTCTCCCTTAATATTCAAAAAGCGCTGCGCAAACTGTTGTCACTATATAAATTCTGTATAATAATAATATATTAACAATTATAACAATGCTTGCCACAAAGTTTTACAATCCCCGCACATTCTACTTCAAAAATAATCAAATTGAACAGTACACTGTTCTCTGAAAACTTAAAATATTGGTGGCCTGCAAAAAATATCAATACTATATAAAAAAAAAAAAAACAACAGAAACATAAGTACTACTGTTATCTCATCATTGGTGCTGGGGAATAACCATCAATTGGGTCCAGAATTTGGACTCGGATCACAGACTTTTACTTTACTATTTTTTTATTGTCAATTTCAACCACCATTCATCTGATTGAACCTGTCAAAATCTCAAGTATTACATAATAGGAGTCCAAAGTCTATGGTTACTGTTGATTAAGTAAATCACCGTTCTACCAAACCACTAAAATGAATTATGCCATCGAAGTATAATAAATCACACAATAATAGAAAAGATAACACTTTATAAGATGATTTTTAAACTTTAAGTTTGCAGAACACTCAAATCAAAGGTTACCAAATCTACTGAGGAGAGTGTCACTGATAAATTCACATGGGTAAATTTAGCGAAGGAGTAAAGCATGTTCAATTTTCTATGTGAATTTTCACTTAAACCATCCACAGAAGGTTCAAATCTTGGCTGGTTTAGCAGGGTGACTGTACCTAAGTTGATCCATTGGATGACTTGGGTACAACTAGCATGTTGGATTTTTACAAGCGATTATTGCCAGAAGCTATAACCGCTAGCAATAAACACTGTGTTCTCCGAGCAGGGACAGCTCCCTGTGCCCCCCCGCCAGGAGAACACAAAAGCTCCACAGTAGGGATTTCCCCATCAATACTGATTGAATTGATGGGGGAATTGAGCGATTTTTTTCCTCCTAGAATCCATGATTACTGGAAAGAAAATTGCATCATGTATGGCCTGTCTTAGATTAAATGTGGGGAAGCTGTGCTGACTTTGATCATCTGCAATCAAAAAATTTTTTTTTAAACGAGTCAGCATTCAACATATTATTCATGCATAGTTAATATTCCCTCTTAAAATAACTGAATTCGAGTCATTTAGAAAATTCAGTCTGTTCTATACCTACATATCAATTATGCATCCTTTCACACAACCTATACCAACCATACTAAAATTACAAAATTTAGCATAGAATATTGTATTTGAAACAGGATGCTTTACATGTACATTTCCCACAATGCTACCATTCTATAGACAAATGGCTTCCTACTACTTAATTTGCAGAGTGTCTTGTGACTCCTCTAAACTGCCTTTAACCACTCCCCCCTACAGCTATACTGTAAATGTAACCCACAAGTATTCAGAGGTTCCCAACCCAACCTTCCTAACCGTTTGGTTATACCTCAATTACTGAATGCTGCAAAAGACATAAAGGAAAACAGGCAGTCAAGCCAGCATTCTTTATCCAAACTCTTTCCAGCCAAGATTACAGTAGACACTTGGAAATGTTGACTTCAGTTACTACTATTATTATACAGGATTTATATAGCACCAACAGTTTGCACAGCACTTTACAACATGAGGGCAGACGTTACAGTTACAATACAGTTTAATACAGGAGGAATCAGAGGGCCCTGCTCGTTAGAGTTAAATTACATCTTATATGGTAACAGTTGGGAATTATTTAACACGTAAACTTGTGGCGGATTCATTTCGCTTCTTTTTTAATTACAGTAGGAAGGCTTCTGAAGAATGGAATGAATCTACATAAAAAACTTGGGATAATGGAGATAATAAGGGAATAATAATGGGAAATAAAAACATTTTTAAACGATTAAATAAGGCCAAATTACTTGCTTTCCAATAACCTGCACGTTAATATTTTAACCTTTCCAGGTAGTTATGTGTGCAATCTAACACCATTTGAAGAATATTGTAATGGGAATGGTCTACTTCCTCAAACCCTCTCAAAGATGTATGTGCTGTCGCCGCATCTCTGGAGGACTTCCAACTGCCATTTGTTAGAAGGGAGATGGATCTGAATAGAACTTTTTCGAAGGAGCAGCGTGCAAACACAGTCCACAATATATTTGAATCTTCAATTTGCACAAAAATGCAGGAAACAAACTTTAAGATCCTGTCTCAGTGGTACCGCACTCTGGCTTTTCTGCATAGATTCTACCCAGATATATCTGATAGCTCTCGGTGCTGTGGGGAAGAGAGTGGGACACTACTGCATGTCTTCTGGTCTTGTCCCAGAATTGAGGGTTTCTGGAGGGAGGTACAAAGACTTAGCCAATAATTTAGTAATCAGGAGATCCCTGAAAACTCGGCTTTCTTTTTATTACATGACTCTAAAATCCTGGCTAAGAAGTATAAGGAATCTATTTTATGTCATCTCTTGAATGCGGCTAAATCTTGTATCCCACTTACCTGGAAGAAAACACAACCCCTAACTGTAGGAAGGTGGCTTAAAAGAGTAGAGGAGTTGAATCGTATTTTAGACTTGTTTTGGACAGCCCGGCAGAAACGAGGGATATATCTGAAAACATGGTCCTTATGGAACCTGTTTATTAATTCAGAGGAGGGAAGAACTCAGACGTGAGTGCTAATTGAAGAAATAGAGATACTGTCTTGGTGCCCTCAGACCAGGACTAGCTATCTTAGGGAATGACCTTCGTGGGGGGGGGGGGGAGATACGTAGTAGGGGGGTCCCCCCTTTTTTTGTGAGTAAAACAGGTAGGAGGAGATGGTTTGATATTTATGAACTATACAAGAAGACCCCCCAAAATCCACAAAACTTTTCAGGATCCTGGATATGGGGTTGTGTTTCTGAGTACATGACCAAGGGGAGATAGTCGTTTTGGATGTATTGGCTAGACATAGCTTTTTTATGCTTTAGGAAGTTGAACCTGATATATAGGAGATAGTTATCAATACCTTGTTATGAATGATTTTGTTGTAAACTGTATTCATTGATCTTTTCGAAATAAAAAGTATAATTGAAAAAAAAAGAAATTTTTTTCACACACCTTCTTTGAGAGGTTTCTGTTGTGATGTGGGAGAAACCAGCAAAACCAAAACAGCATTTCCACTGATGGAGCCAAAAACTCAACCTGCTGCGGGAAAAAATCCCCTGACCCTTTCCAAAAAACGCACAGATGTGAGCGTGACCCCTCATGTTAAATGGACTGTAGTGAATTTCTACAAAACTGAAAACACACCGAAAAATGCATAGTTGTGAACCTAGCCTAACAGTAACCTGAAATAGGTTATAAACACTCCACATTTATGCCCTGTACACACGGTCTGACTTTCCGACGGAAAATGTGTGATCGGATTGTGTTGTTGGAAATTCCGATCGTGTGTGGGCTCCATCTGACTTTTTCCATCGGAATTTCCGACACACAAAATTTGAGATCTAGATCTAAAATTTTCCGACAACAAAATCTGAATCCTGTAATATGCTTTCCCTAACCGGTCTAAAACCAAAAATATATTTTGGCTGCAGCTGGGCATTAAAGCTTTTAAATCCTGGTTTCAACCAAAGCTAGTTTTTAATTTAGATTAGAACTGAGAAGGTTTGGAATAGAACAGGAGATGTTGTCCTTACTTTTTATCCATGACACCAGGAGTAGTAAGGAAGGGGGATAGAGATACCAGTAGTGAACAGACAGCTGTTTTCTATGTCCCCTCTGGGAGATTTCACATTATTATTATTATTATTATAATAAATGATTTATACAGTGGCACACTGAATAGAACATTTTGCTCAGCTCTTTACACTTTCTGCTTCTCTGACCCCCAATCACTTGAACAGGACCGGAATAAAAACTGGGCAAACAAAGAGGAAAGCACCAAAAGCAACATGTCTGGAGCAATCATACTAATTGTAATAAAACTGGAGGCATCTTGAGGGCTTATTAATATGATCACTCCAGATGATAGTTAAGGCTTAAATGGCATCTGAAAAGCTTATACTAATTACCCTTCAAGATCCAACAATTGTATCAGTCCAGTACACATTTTGTTCAATAGTACCAAGCCCTGATGAAGATGGACCATGTGAACCCCCAAATGTGTTGGATTTGTATGATACAAGATTCAGAATAAAATTAAATCTGCACTTTATATTCAGCTTTTGGCACTTTTGTCCTTGCACACCCAGTCCCAATCAAGCAAAAAGCCAATCTTAGGGCACCATTCTTGGGAGAGCTGTTGGAGGATAAATCATCCCTTGTAACACAGCTTAGACCTGTCTGAAAACACTAATTTAAGAGCACCCTTTGCCTATCTTATACCCCCTGAAATAAATACCCGACAGAGGTTTAACCCCTCCTCACTCTATCAAAGCCTGAGGAACCCCTCGCTTGAGCCATGTGCAGAAAACTGAATCCAACTGGCCCGGAAGGAAGTCAGGTTATCCTACAATAGGTGTCAATGGAGAGAGAAGGAAAGCTCTGAATATTAATTAATAAATGAATTAATTAATAAAAGGTACCAGTCCATTTCATGAAGCATAGCGCCTATGCAAAGATTTGGGCACATGTCGTCCTGCCCACTAGTAGGAGAGGAGAATAATCCTGTTTTAAGAAGACCTACAACTTAGTATGTCGGCACCAGTCTGTCATTCACGCCATATGTACTGCCTTGTAATAGTATGTTGAATCTGGCAATCCCGCTCCTCCCCCCATTTTTGGCCTAATTAAAAAATCTCGGCTAATGCGAGATGCCTTTCCCTGCAAAATAAATCTGCTGAATTCTAACTTTATGTAGCTGAAGAAAGCACACAGAACATGGCACAAGCATTGACAGAAGTATAGAAGCTGGGGCATTATGTTCATCTTTAAAACATTACATCTCCCGAACTAAAAGAAGGCTAGATTGGTCCAGATACCAAGATTTTTTCGGAGAACGTAAAAGTGGGAGTTAGTGAAGTTTAAGGCCACTTTCACACGGGCGGACCATTGAGATATGCCTGTCAGTTTTTTCAGGCGGACGTGAACGGACGCTCCATACATCTCTATGGAGCGACGGATGTCAGCGGTGACATGTCCGCTAACATCCGATCCGGCCTGATCAGCTAAATCCAGATGGATAGAAACCCCATTTTCCATCAGTCTGGCGGATCAGGTTGGATAAAAACGGACAGGCGGTCCGTTTTCATCCGATCCCCCCATAGAGGAGAGCAGAGATCTGACAGGTCTGTTTCTGCACAATATGCAGAGGTGGACTTGTCATCCGCCGGCTCAGCGAGGATCAACTGATCGATCCCTGCTGAGCAAGCGGATGTCTGAAACTGGATCCGTATGTGTGAAATGTCATGTAATGTCATGGTAGGGTCTGCAGGGACATGTGTACCTAGATACTTATTCGATTGGGACTCCCATCAGAATGGGAAATTAGGATGAAGGGTTTTTAAGGCATGGTCATCTAGCTATATGTTTAAAGCTTCAGGCTTTTGTAGGACAACTCCTCAGTTTGATAGAGCGCAGTTCTTGCAGGAAGGATGGGAGGAGAATAAGTGGATTGGTAATGTAAAAAAGGTTGACAGCAAAAGCTGCGACCTTGTGGTGATAACCTTGAACAGGCATGATGGAAATGTCTGGGTTATTCTGAACATGATGCAAGAAGGATTTAGCCTCATATTTGCTAAAAATGTTCCACAACAATTTTTTGCCTTGGTTTCCAGTTTAACGTATATTAGATCTCGTGTGCCAGGAAACACATTAATCTCAATTCACAAACCTAACAGCAAGAAGATACTCTTTTTTTAAATAACAAAACGACAAGTATTTTCAGCTACGTCTAATGAGGTTTAAAAAAAAATAAAAATACCATCACAAACTTAGAAAACAATCGATCCATACCCTAAAGCTTTGTGAATTGAGCCTTATAGTGGTTGTTAAAGAGGAAGTAAACCCTTCCAAACAACTTGGACCTATAGGTAAGCCTAGATTAAGGCTTACCTGTAGGTCCAAGCAATATCTCCTAAACCTATATGGTTTAGGAGATATTTGCCCGAAAATGGGCACCGCTGTCTACGGCGCATGCGCCGTAGACAGCGGCGCGCAGGCGCACTAAATGCGGCAAATCCAAGAATGTATTTGCCAAATTTGTCGACTCCCGTGCGCATGCGCGGGAGTGACGTCATCGCGGCTTCGCCGTATGGCAGCGGCGGAGCTGCGAGACGCGACTCCCGTGCGCATGCGCGGGAGTGACGTCATCGCGGTTGCGCCGCTGTGATTCGTCGGAGCTGCGAGACGCCACAAGCAACATGGATGCGGCGGACTACAGGGGACAGCGGCGACTTCGCTGGCTCCTGTGTCAGGTAAGTGACACATAATGAGCTACTATGCGATGCATAGTAGTCCATTATGCTTTACCTTTGCAGGGAAAAAAAGAGGAAGTAAACCCATCAGGGTTTACTTCCTCTTTAAGCCACTGTATTGTCTTCATGCAATCCTTTGTGTCTGATAATGTTAGGTGCCCCAGTGTATGCGATTTATAAAATAAAATGCAATTGTATACCTTATTTTATAGCGCCACTCACGTGACTGGCCGCCTCTCCCCTCTTTCGATACGATAGCTAAAGCAGGAGGGGCCGAGAATGCCCCACTGATGTCAGTCAGGAGGAAATGAGGAGAAAGGTGGTTGGTCATGTGAGCGCCAAATGGCATTCTGAAATAAGATGTAGAACAGCATAATGTTAGGGGATCCTAACATTATCAGACATAGAGGATTGTTTGAAAACCTAAAAGTAATTTCAGCAGCAGGAGGGGAGGGGCGGGCACTGTCACTAGCTTACAGGCAAGGAGGGGAAGGAGAGAAGGACAGAGGAGGGCTGTGGATGATGGAGGCACGCAAACAGACCATGGTGTCAGGGCTTAGCAGCCATGATAAACTGTGGTCAGTTTACAGGGTGGAGGGCAGAACCAGGCAGGAACACCCAGGCATTTCAGGTGATAGAAGGGGCCAAATTACATAGCACAAGCACTGTACTGTATAACATGCTTTAAAGGAACAGTACCAATTAAATTTTTTTAGGGTAACAAAAGCTTTATGTTATCCATGTACAAACACAATCTCAGTGGTCTAATATGTTGGTCAATCTTGACCAGGTTTGCTTCAGATATGATTAGCCAGATCAACAAAATTTTACAATAGCAATGTAGAGCGAAAGCATACCATTACAATTTAAAGCTACAGCCAATCAGGTAAACTTTAAAGGGGTTGTAAACCCTCCTGTTTGGATGGATAGGATGCATTAAGGTGAAAAAACTTATGACACTGACCACCCCTCTAGCCATTGGCTCCCACTGCTGTCAACCAAATCCAATAAAGCGGGCGCAGGGGGGTGAAATTCTATGTCTATGCACGCAAACGCAGGACTCGGGAGCACCCAGGTGTGTTACAACAGCGAATGAATATTCGCTGTTTTAACACTGATCATTCTCCCGGCCAAACACGAAGTGGGTTTTGACATCAGTGAACTGATTGGCTGAAAAGATAGGCAATCCTATTGGACACCTAGGAGGAGGGGAGGAGCTGGAAGGAGAAGAATGGAGCCGAGCCACTGAATCACGCTGCGTGACACCCAGCACTCGCCACAATGGGGTAAGTGCCAAACTGATCGGCAAACAGCAAACGAGGGGGTGGGGGGTTTGTCACCCCCCAAAAAAAAAACAGCCACCATTGCGTTCCACAGCCGCCACCTGCTCCCCCCCTCGGAAACTGTCACTGTTTGAAAACAGTGCGGCCATGCAGGGCTCCGTCATTCATACACACACCCAGGGTAGCCATCAGAAATTTTTGGGCCCCTTACACAGCTTTAGGCCTGCCCCCCCGAGCCCGACCACCAACATTCCCCAAGGCTTGCCCACAGGCCATCCCACTGAATCCACATACTGGGCACCTCACCTGCACGCACTCAGCCTCCCCCTCAATCCTGTATATATGTCAGCTCCCCCTCAATCCTGTATATATGCCAGCCCCACCCCCTACACCTGTATATATGCCAGCCCCCCACACCTGTATATAGGTCAGCCCCCCACACCTGTATATATGCCAGCCCCCCCCTCACACCTGTATATTTGTCAGCCCCCACCTGTAAATATGCCATCCTCCACACACCTGTATATATGCCAGATCCCCTCACAAATGTATGTATGTCAGCCCCCCGCTGTATATATGCCAGCCCCCACACACCTGTATATATGTCAGTCCCACCCCTCACACCTGTATATATGTCAGCCCCCCTCACACCTGTATATATGCCAGCCCCCCATACACCTGTATATATGCCAGCACCTCCACACTTGTATATATGTAAGCCCCCCTCACACCTGTATATATCTCAGCCCCCACCTGTATATATGTCAACCCGCACACCTGTATATATGTCAGCCCGCACACCTCACACCTGTATTTATGTCAGCCCCCCTCACACCTGTATATATATATATATATATATATATATATATATATATATATATATATAAGCCCCACACATACACAAATCTGTAAACACACAAGCCTCTGGCCCCTCTCTATACACAAACAGCCCCTCCCTTTCCTTTACAGCTCCTACCTAGAAATCTTCCTACCTAGTCCCAGTTCATTTTCACAAAGCTGACATGTTGCTGACACAGAGGAGCACAGTATAGGCAGCTCACACGAGGGGTGCACATGCACATAGTAGCCAGAGGTGGCAGTAAAGAGCTTGATATCTGCGCTCAATGATGCAGAGAGCAGCAGAAGCTGCAAGATCATTTCTATAGTGCACAACATGGCTCCCCTTCAACTGTCCTGCTTTCTTCTGGACCAGGTGGGCCCCTTACTGTTGCATCGGGTGTCCCCCTGATGGCGGCCCTGCACACAGCTCTGTGTGTCTGAGTGAACTACAGGCCCTGACATCTTTAGCGCCTGTCAGCTTGTAGTCATCAATGAACTACCACAGAGCGATGGAGCTCTCTGGTAGTTTGTGAATCTTCCTGTCAGGGAGTATCAGCTTACCTGTATGGGATGTACGGGCAGGCAGATACACTGACAGTGTGCAGGAGACCTGCATGGCATCAGCAATCTACTGATCACTGTTTCAATGCTTTACAGGCTCCTGCAACAAAAAATTATAAATGCAAATTTTTTTAGCTGCAAAAAATGTGCATTTATTATTTTTTTTATATTAAAGTGAACTTGACCTTTAAAAATGGTATGGTTATTGTGGTTGCCAACATTCTTGACATCCAAAACGACCATGCAGGTTTTCTCCTACCCCATATAATTTTTAAAACATATGTATTACTTTTAAAAGTTAACTTTCAGACTCAAAATTTTTGAAGAACAAGAAACTCAACTCTTTTTTTTTTTTTGATTAGGAAATGCAACCCCTAAACTTAACCCTTAAAGCCCATTTCCTGCCTAAACATTTATTTTGTTTTTGCAAAAGCAGTGAAGGGATAGAGCCTCAGTTAGGCTTTTATTGCTGTCTGTGCTCTCCTGGGGAGATTTATGGTGATGGTAAACCCCTTCACTGTTAACACAGAAGAAAACAAAATTTTGAATGGCGTCAGAAAGAGTTAGAGCATGCCTGTGCTGGTGATGATTGAACTCCAATGCTTGGGCATCACAAGAAATGTGAAGTGAGGGAGAATCCCTATAATGCAGTCACAGACAGAAAAAAAAAAAAATCTATCATACCAATGTGTCACGGGCCAAATCTAGGTCACAAAAATTTTGGCACCTACGTATGATATGGAAAATAATTTGTGCTGAAAGACCTCCACTGAATCACCTACACTCCAATCAAATGATCAGTACTGAATTGTTGTTGGTAAATGTTGCTGCTCTAATGGAAAATATCTGAAAAAATACCTGGAGTGGCCATCACTAATGTCAAATGACAAACATTTTTCAGCATGCTACCCATTTTCATACAAAAAAAACACTTTGGTTCATTCAGGAGGTGCTCAGTTTTTGGGGGATTTTTTTCACATGCCATACAACTACTAAGCCTGTTGAGCCACTGTTAGAACAATACAAGCACAGTGACAACAAAAAAAAAAAAAAACAGCAATATTTTCAGCAAACATTTTTTCCATAGATGCTTCATATTAAAGCATCTATGTAAAAAGGAAAAAAAAAAAGACATTGCAAACAATTCATAAAAGAAAAGCCACAGCACCCCCTCAGTTGCTTTGGAGTCTGGGACTTAAAGGCCAGATGTTGCACAAATGACCAACAATTGGAGGTTAGAATAAATTAATGATTGATTTCTGAGCTTTGATGGAATTAACCATACACTCCTTTTCTCAAAGTGCCATGTGAATGTTCTCCCGTTAAACATTATTCTCTCGCTCTCCTCTTTTTTGACAAGTGAGGCCACCCTGCAGAAAACAACTGATGCAAAACCCAGGAGTAATCCCTCTGTTTGGTTCAACACTGTGGTTAGCCTTAACACTGCCTCTATTATCCAATGGATTTAGCGAAACTTTCATTTATCTGCTGCCCTATGGTTCCAAATTTCGTGCCTTCTAAAAAACAAAAAAAAAAAAGTTGGGGGGTGGCAACTATTCCATTGTAAATACATTTGCCTACGGGTATAACAAAAAGGTCCAAAAGAGTGTTTGGGACACTGATTAATTTGAAATACCGTAATAAACGCACATAAATGATTTATGGATCATATGAAAAAATATACATTTAAAAAAAAATATTAAAAAAAAGTGACACATTATGGCTATATAACAAAAAAAGTATGCAATTTCATAAGAGCATAAAACTAGGGGTGCTACCACCTCAAATATTAAAAGAAGATAAAAACTGTTTTGTGTGGTGGGGTTGGTCAAATTATTTATATAAGAAAACGCAGTCTTATGAATTCATCAGTGTTTTTTTTTTTTTTAACTTGTACTTCACCGAAAAGACATACAAGTTAAATATGCAGAGGAAAGCATACCATTTTTCCCATTTCTAAATAAACAGTGCAAGAAAAGTAATTTTGTCAGGTGTCATCAAATGGGAACAAAATGACAGTTATTTTTTTTTTCAAAGATATTACTTTGAATTTATTCAGTTAGGTACAGGGGCGATTATACACAGTGCTACAAAAAAAAAAAACTAGTTTGCAAACAAGGACAGATTGTAAAACCTTTAGCTGACAAAGCAATCAATCAAAAAATAAAATAAAAACATGGTTAATTTAAAATAAATGTATTTACACTTTCTAAGGTTTTTTTTTGCTGTGGGTGCAATATTCCAACAATCTTGCAACTGTGAAGACTTTTTTTTTTTTCTTATCCATAAGAGCCACCACATTTTAGATTACATTCAACAAACTGGCTATTGGGAAAAAAGAAAAAAAGCAGGAAAGTCACTTAAAAATAGTGACAACTATCAAAAAACAGTGTTAAATTGTGTTTGGAGTCTTACTATTTCTTGCTTGGAAGGTTTAAAAGGATGCTATTTTCTGCTAGATTAAGACTATGCATTTACATTATGGGATCAAAAATAACCTATTTTAATGCAATTGCTAATTTTAAAATGTGTATTTACAAGACTTGAAGTCTACTGGGTAACAGAGCATAACTGACACAGTCTGATTTGCCAGCAAAATTAATTTCCTGTCTACAGCAGAATACTGGCTTCCAAACATAGAGGGGAATGTCAGGTTGAGGCATTAGGAGCAGCAGCAAGTTTAGTGTGAAACTAATCAGCTCCTGGACAGGTTTTGCAATTAAATGGCTAGCTAAATTGCTTTTACTCAATTAAGATAACAAACAATGATGGCTCTTGCTGATAGGGGCTACTTGTCAATGGTTTGTCAATGAATATTCACACAATGTTTATTTACAGGTTCTTATCATAGGTAAAACATGTGAAATACAATAAAAGTAATATACAAGGAAGGTGACTCCAATACACAACGTACACAAAGGGTAATGCATATACTATGGAGTCTTCGCAAACATGAATAGCCTGATTACTGTCTCAAAACACACTTAAGGGGATATTTATCAATTATAGGCACTGAATTAGGGGGTATACTAAGTGCTCACCAGTGCTTATGAGATGGTAACCGGCAATGTGCCACTTGATGTATATGTATAACCAGAATTATAAGGAAGGGTTTATTTATTTTTTGTCACGTGTATTTTATGTCCCTTTTGAGAGATTTGTCTTCACGTTCTGCTCTGGAGGTACAACAGGAAGTGAAAAAAATTATCTACAAAGTGGGGGTGGTTTCCATCTTAAGCTGGCCATGCACGGAGAAAATTTGAATAGGTTTCTAATTAACTGGCCGCAAATCAAGCCGCGGGTGGCCCATTCGGCAACCTCATGTCTGACTTCCTTCAATCTAAATATTGACAGACTTGGATGAAAATCTGTCAGTACACCAGCGACGGCATCCAATTGCCGCCATTGTTTGGGTATTCTGACAGTAGTGGGTGCCAACCATCAGTAAACAACAGATGGCAGGTAAGATTTGTCCTTCTGCCATGTTTAGCATAATAGGGGAATTGATAAATTTCTCTGGTCTAGTTTGTAGGGCTAAAGTTTCCGTTTATGAAGCAGTGAACAGTGGTGATCCAGAGGATCACCACTTATCATAGTCCATAAACAAATTATGAAACAGAGATAATCGGGGGAGAAGGTGTTTGAACATGTTCTCCCGCCGATGATCTCCGCACACTGAGAATCCTCATTGACTGACACAGAAATGGCCAGTTTATGAAGCTGCGATCTCAGAACTTCACTGGTGATCTGTGTCAGAATTCACCCTCCCCGATTCACTAGCTCAGAGGTGGAGAATCAGTGCGTGAAGAGAGAATTCATGGGGGATCTGAGGGGGAAGGAGGAAGATTATTAACTTCCTTCTACCTTGATCAGACCCCCCCAAGACAGTAACCATGCCCCCCTGTCATAATTATGTGTGTATATATATATATATATATATATATATATATATATATATATATAGACATGTGCATTCGTTTTCGTCCGAATGCATTTTCGTCCGAATTTCAGCTATTTTCGTTTTCGTTTTGACAAACGATAACGAAAGCACAAAATCCGAAAAACGAAAGATCCGACATAAATAAATGCTTTATTTTCGTTTTCATTGTTACAACAGTTCGATATAGAATAGGAGATTCGACATGACTCTGACAACAATCTGTGTCTATAGAACCTGTGTTCGAATGTGCCTAACCTTACCTCTATTAGTCCAAGATTATATAGAGAAAATATTCGACAGAGAAAAAAGATTTGACAGAGAGAAAAGATTCTGCAAGATACTGTCCTAAAAAGTGTTTGGGGACCCGGGTCCTGCCCCAGGGGACATGGATCAATGCAAAAAAAAGTTTTAAAAACGGCCGTTTTTTCGGGAGCAGTGATTTTAATAATGATTAAAGTGAAACAATAAAAGTGTAATATTCCTTTAAATTTCGTAGGGGGGGGTTGTCTATAGTATGCCTGTGAAGGGGCGCATGTTTCCCGTGCTTAGAATTGTCCCTGCACAAAGTGTCATTTATGCAGGAAAAAAAGTCCTTTAAAATCACTCGCAGCTATTATGAATTGTCGGCTCCCGTAATACAGAGAACACTCATTGAAAGTCATTGATAAAAAAATAAATAAATAAATAAATGAATAAAAAAAGCGTGGGGGTCCCCCAAATTCAATTACCAGGCCCTTCAGGTCTGGTATGGATATTAAGGGGAACCCTGCCTCAAATTTAAGAAAAAATTTGACGTGGGGTTCCCCCTAAATATCCATAACCAGACCCTTCAGGTCTGGTATGGATATTAAGGGGAACCCCGCGTCAAATTAAAAAAAAAATTGACGTGGGGTTCCCCCTAAAAATCCATACCAGACCCTTTATCCGAGCACGCAACCTGGCAGGCCGCAGGAAAAGAGGGGGGGACGAGAGAGCGGTCCCCCCTCCCTCCTGAACCGTACCAGGCCACATGCCCTCAACATTGGGAGGATGCTTTGGGGGTCTGTGACCCCCTCAAAGCACCTTGTCCCCATGTTGATGAAGACAAGGGCCTCATCCCCACAACCCTGGCCGGTGGTTGTGGAGGTCTGCGGGCGGGGGGCTTATCAGAATCTGGAAGCCCCCTTTAACAAGGGGACCCCCAGATCCCGGCCCCCCCCCTGTTTGAAATGGTAAGGGGGTACAAAAGTACCCCTACCATTTCACAAAGAAAGTGTAAAAAATGGTTAAATAAAACAAACACACTTTTGAAAAATTCCTTTATTAAAAATAAAAAAGAGCGGCCCCCCTCCCTCCTGAACCGTACCAGGCCACATGCCCTCAACATTGGGAGGATGCTTTGGGGGTCTGTGACCCCTCAAAGCACCTTGTCCCCATGTTGATGAGGACAAGGGCCTCATCCCCACAACCCTGGCCGGTGGTTGTGGAGGTCTGCGGGCGGGGGGCTTATCAGAATCTGGAAGCCCCCTTTAACAAGGGGACCCCCAGATCCCGCCCCCCCCCCCGTTTGAAATGGTAAGGGGGTACAAAAGTACCCCTACCATTTCACAAAGAAAGTGTAAAAAATGGTTAAATAAAACAAACACACTTTTGAAAAATTCCTTTATTAAAAATAAAAAAATAAAAAAAAGATTCCAGCGGCGGTAATCCACTCTTGCTATCCAGCGACGGACGATCATCTCTCCAGCGATGTCTCATCTCATCCAGCGCAGCGATCCATCCTTCTTCTGTCTCCGTGGAGGAGACACTGCAGGCATTCCGGCGGCTGACGTTTCTTATATACAGAGGGCGGGGCCACCCGTCACCTGACCACGCCCCCCTCTGACGCAAGGGGAAACCCGGGGTTCCCTGTGACGTATGGGTGCCCCCGCACCCCTCTGATGTAACACAGGCAGGTTTCCGTTACATCAGAGGGGGGCGGGGTCACCTATACGTCACGGGGAACCCCGGGTTTCCCCTTGCGTCAGAGGGGGGCGGGGTCAGGTGACGGGTGGCCCCGCCCTCCGTATATAAGAAACGTCAGCCGCCGGAATCCTTGCAGTGTCTCCTCCACGGAGACAGAAGAAGGATGGATCGCTGCGCTGGATGAGATGAGACATCGCTGGAGAGATGATCGTCCGTCGCTGGATAGCAAGAGTGGATTCCCGCCGCTGGAATCTTTTTTTTATTTTTTTATTTTTAATAAAGGAATTTTTCAAAAGTGTGTTTGTTTTATTTAACAATTTTTTACACTTTCTTTGTGAAATGGTAGGGGTACTTTTGTACCCCCTTACCATTTCAAACAGGGGGGGGCCGGGATCTGGGGGTCCCCTTGTTAAAGGGGGCTTCCAGATTCTGATAAGCCCCCCGCCCGCAGACCTCCACAACCACCGGCCAGGGTTGTGGGGATGAGGCCCTTGTCCTCATCAACATGGGGACAAGGTGCTTTGAGGGGTCACAGAACCCCAAAGCATCCTCCCAATGTTGAGGGCATGTGGCCTGGTACGGTTCAGGAGGGAGGGGGGGCCGCTCTCTCGTCCCCCCCTCTTTTCCTGCGGCCTGCCAGGTTGCGTGCTCGGATAAAGGGTCTGGTATGGATTTTTAGGGGGAACCCCACGTCAATTTTTTTTTAAATTTGAAGCGGGGTTCCCCTTAATATCCATACCAGACCTGAAGGGCCTGGTAATTGAATTTGGGGGACCCCCACGCTTTTTTATTTATTTATTTATTTATTTTTTTATCAATGACTTTCAATGAGTGTTCTCTGTATTACGGGAGCCGACAATTCATAATAGCTGCGAGTGATTTTAAAGGACTTTTTTTCCTGCATAAATGACACTTTGTGCAGGGACAGTTCTAAGCACGGGAAACATGCGCCCCTTCACAGGCATACTATAGACAACCCCCCCCTACGAAATTTAAAGGAATATTACACTTTTATTGTTTCACTTTAATCATTATTAAAATCACTGCTCCCGAAAAAACGGCCGTTTTTAAAACTTTTTTTTGCATTGATCCATGTCCCCTGGGGCAGGACCCAGGTCCCCAAACACTTTTTAGGACAGTAACTTGCAAATTAGCCTTTAAAATTAGCACTTTAGATTTTGAACGTTGGAGTCCCATAGACTTTAATAGGGTTCTAAAGTATGCTATATACTAGCTCCGTCGAATCTTCTTTATACATTCGACAGACACCATAAGCCTTCAAAGACAGATTCGACCGTGATTCATGTGGATTTTCGGACGAATGCAATTTTTGAACGAAAAACGAAATAAATAAAAACGAATTTCTGGAGTAACTAAATAAATTAAGTTTTCAGATGAAAACGAAATTCCAAAACAAAATATTTTACTCTGCACATGTCTAATATATATATATATATATAACTATATATAAAATGTATGTGTATATATAACATGTGTGTGCATGTACATGTATTTATTATGTAGGGGGACACTTTATTTTATTAGCATTAACCATGTCGTCTGTCCATGTATTGAGCAGTGATAATTTATCACTGTTTAATAAACTGACATCTCTGTGTTTCTGTGAATTTCTAGTACTGTAATCTCGTAAAGTCTCACGAGATTCCAGTATCAGGGGCCGTTCTCCACTGTTTGAAGCGTTTGTAGATTGCTTCACTCCTCCAAAGAAGAAGCGATCTACAAAGTTTCATAAACTGGCACTCAGAGGAGAACGCTCTCCACTCAGAATACCGGAGAATGAAGCAGTGACATTTTTTCACTACTTCATAAACGGACACCCAAATGAGAGAAATCACAGTGTATTGCCAGCTTTAGACAGACATCACCTGAACAGATGTCCCCCATTGGAGGATTTACCTTGGCCTCTTGTTCTGCTGATTTCCTCTATGTGCCTCAGTGACAAGGGTCATCAAGTGTCATTGGTGAAATTGCCCAATGTAGATTTAGACAGCAATAAAAAATTGACAGAGGTTTTTATCCCACCTTATGCAATCAAAATTAAACAAAAAATGTTTTGATTATACATACACTTTTGAGTGAAGACATCAGGCATTTTAACATTGATAAGTAAAGGTCTTACGAATATCTGGGGTGTTCTGTTACCCCTTATTGAGCACTGAGCCACTCCGATTGGGCTGAGAACGGCAGCTGGTGGGGATTATCCCTGAAAGTCTGCCACCAAAAGAAAAAAAAAGGGACAGTTTGTCAAGAAGATAATAAGAAGGGTTTTCTATCTAGCTAACATGGGTACCAGTATGCATCTTGTACAGTCTGCTTTTAGAATGTCTCACTAAATATGGCCAAAAAATTGAGATTGAAATCAGCTGGACCCAGTTACTGCAGTTAGAATCACAGGGGTGTGTTTACAGTTGTGGATGGGAAACCTGTACAAACCAATGACAGGCTGACAGGAGCTGTGGCTGTCTGCCACGTTTTGCATGTGTTCACACATCAAGAGATTATCTCCTGTCAAAGCAATGATCCATATTTGCTGATCCCTCCTTAGACTCATTTAGCTGTGTGTATGATGCATGTAATTTGATATGAATCCATTCAGTTCTATACAAAACACAGGTTATTCTATTTTTTTTTTTTAAAACAACAGTAAATCACTCAGAAGTACTGAGTGAGCCCCCTGTTGACTGCAAATGGTAAATATAGAATATTCACATTACTTGATTGCTAAGAAATGAAAACACAATATACATCCTGCATGTCATCAGGAATATATGTGCAAAACATATATAATAGTCTAGGAAAACATTTTTTGGAACAGGTCTCGGGTTAATGCTAGTAAGCAGCTCAGAAGTCAGCGTTCTGCAATCAAGCAGGCTGTTTTTGGATTCAGTATGTTTTCTCTGAAGCTATCCAAAAACATTTGATGAAAGTTTCACTCCTATAGCGATGGCTGGCTGAGGTTCATTGGAAAAGTAGTGATCAGAGAGGTTATAAAATGATCACAATTATTGATAATGCAGTGCCAGATGCATCTGTGAGGTTATCCCTCCTCCTCTATCTATTGGCTTAAACATGAACAAATCACTTGTTGTGATCACTTTCATTTATTGATACACTGCTTAACACAGGTTTCTGATGGTGGTCAAAAAGTAGGTCTGGGCCCCAAGGGGTCCATGTATGAGTTTCAGAGGATCCACGAGGGTCTGATAAAAAGAGAGAGGGAGATGGAGAACGGGAGAGTAGTAGTAATGGTAGTAGAAAACATAGTGCATTGGTCTCCAAATTGTGGACCTTTGCTTTTCTTTATTTGACCCTTGGGGCACTATTCCTCCCACTGATACAATACACTATTCCTCCCACTGATACAATACATGATTCCTCCCACTGATACAATACACGATTCCTCCCACTGATACAATACACGATTCCTCCCACTGATACAATACACGATTCCTCCCACTGATACAATACACGATTCCTCCCACTGATACAATACACGATTCCTCCCACTGATACAATACACGATTCCTCCCACTGATACAATACACGATTCCATTGACACCAATAATGGGGCCCTATTCCTTTCACTGACAACAATGATAGGGCACTATTCCTTGTGCTAAAACCAATCATAGGGAACTATTCCTTACATTGACACTAATGATGGGGCACTATTCCTCCCACTGACACAAATAATGAAGCACCATTCCTCCCACTGACACCAACGATGGGGGACTATTCCTTGCACTGACACCAATGATGGGGCACTATGTGTTCCCCTGATCCCAACAATGGGGCACTACTATTCCTCCAACTAGTGCCGATTGGGGCATTTTTAATCCCATGGGCGTTAGGGCATTTTCTACTCACACTGGCCACAGTCTGGCCCTCACAATGTCTGAGGGACAGTAAACCGGTCCTTTGTTTTGAAAGTTTGGAGACCACTGATATAGTGCAACATAGTTACTAGTAGTACATTTGAGTAGATATATAACAGTTTTGTTTAATTTGCGCAGAATGATTGTATTTATTTTTGTAATGAGTGACAATTTTTGCATGAAAAGGAGTGAGTTTTTTTTTTACTTTAGTTAAACTTAGTTTATGCCATAAATGTATGAGGCACTCACATTTCAATAAAAAAAGTACATATATTCACTGCATGCAAAGTTGTGTTTATATGAATATTACTGGGGAGTTGGTTCAAAGTTTTTATCAGATTCTCAGAAAAGGTTAATAAGCACTGCTTTATGGTTTATGGCCATTTTAATTGCTTGTAAGTGCCTGCCAACAAAATGACTGCTGAAAATATAAAAAGCGTCTACATTATGTATAGGAAAGCATTTTAAAAAGTTACAGTTTGCAACATTACATAGTTTATGTTCTGACAATTGCACTTTAAAACGATCACTTAACTAATTACTTGCTAAACCTGCAATTTAATCCTTGCGTACAGAAGAGATTATTGCAGCAAAGTGTGGATTACGAGCTGTATTCCACACTGTAGAAAAAGGACTGTTCACACAGCTGACACTCACAGTTGGTAAACTATTTGGTGTTATTTATTAAATTCACACAAAAAGCAGGGAAAGTCATTAAATAAGTACAACATTCAATTATGGTCTTGACAGAAGTATGCTACAACAGACAACAAACATTTACCATTTAAGATTTTCAAATTCATAATTAGTTCTTATTAACAGCAGTAACCTAGAGCATCAAAACACTGCTTTAGTCACATCAAAGGTGGATTCTGATTGGTTGCTATAGGTTACTGCACTTCAGAATTTGCACATAAGAATGAGAACTCTTTATTGAATAAGGTCATTAGGTCGATTGCATTCTTCAGAAGAGAAGAATCTCGACAAACATTGGTTCACAGCTAATTTATTTTGGGACCCTGTTCAGAGAAGTGCTGATGTATTGCATTTACTTAAGCTCTTTTTTTCCTGCCAAAAAAAAGCCCATCAGTTCACGTTGGTGGCTCGAGTCTTATAAGGCCATGTATGTCGAGCATGAAAGTCATCTATGCTGACAATTCTCAAATTTTTTGCTCCAATTTCCATAACTTACATTAACTTAACAGCTGTAATAATAAAGGGCCTTGCCTTAAGGCCACCCACTGAAATGAATTGGCTGCCAAGGCACACCACAGTGCTTAAAATTGTACCTGACCATTTTTTGTAATGCACTATAATGCAGTGTATTGGGTGCCATTCAAAGTAAATATGGTAGCACTACAACTATGTGTTGCAGCAATGCACCTGTTACCATATCATGTAAAACATTTAAATGGGTTATTATTGTTTGTAAACCTGGCAAGCAGTCCGCCAATGGCAAAAAGTACATACAAATGCAATTATTATATGTAGATCTAGCATATATGGATCGATTTAGTACAAATACACACGACAGATGCTGGTCTAACTAACACTGACTATAATTACATAAAGACCAAAATATACTTTACCACAAACACAGTTAATAAATAAAAACTATGCAACTACTGATCAAGAGATTAATAAGTTGCTGAAAAGCGTTCTTCTATTAGCTCTTGACATTTCTCACAGAAGTCATTTGAGGGCGAAGGGATAAGCAATGCTTCTCTTAAATGTAATGTATTAAAAGTGTAAAATCTAGTCTTGTGTAAGGCTTCATGTTCGTGTCTACAAGCAAGAAACAGATGCATCTTGTTTGACTTAGCACATCAATAGAAAAGCAAATGAACTACCAAAGTGCTCTAATTAACTATTTTGCAAATGAATGTAGACATTAGTGCAACACTGCAGCGGCTAAAGTCTGCTGCATGTGAGCTTTGTTTCAGTTAACATTTCAATGAACCAATTAAAAAATAATTTTCTTCCCCTTGACAACTGGGTGGTGTGAACATTATTAGCTGAATAACTACATGTTTAAGAGCAGCCTAAAACCAACAAAAAAAAAAAAGTGTTATAAAATGGAATTTCTAGCTTTTTGTAGTAAACGCAGTTAATAAATTAGCTAAACTAATACAAGTGAAAAGGATAAAAATCTTTTAAACCTAAATGCAAAAAAAATTAAATCATGTTGAAAAGAAAATTCCATGATGTCAGTTTAAAGCACATTTTGTAGAGGTATACAAATTTTACTGAGTTCTATGCGACATGTTCTTCACTGTTTATTGCAAATTGGTAATGCCCAATTTGCTTCAAAGATATGGCAAATAAAGCCATAGACAGACATGGGATGATGGAAATTTTCCAGATCAAGTCAAAATTCTAGTGTGCATGGACACCAAAACAATGTGACTGACACCCCCAAATAGATGTCTTGGGATAACAGCAATATTCTTGTTGGATAGTTTGACAGACTAAGGACTTGGCAGACTTTTTGGGTATTCAAAGTAATAGGGTGCAGTTATGATATTCTTTTCTATTCGGCATAACAGCTTCAGAAGAAGGCATGCCTTCTGGAATGATAAACAGAGATTGCACTTGAAAATGTAAAAAACTTTTGGGTGAAATGGTTGAAAGACAGCAATACTGTGTGTTTAACTAGTGTAAGTGTTTTGGTATGAGCCAAGGGTTATGAGGTTTACTACTTGCTTACTCCTTGAGTAATCCTGCATTTGGAAGGGGGCCAGTGGTGGATTAATATCAATGACATCTGTTGTGGGCATAACGAGCCATCTATGAAAGCACCTAATTTGTTGTTCTGTTAATTTTCTTTTAAGGCCCCTTACACACAGACGATCTGTTCAGGTCAGTTTTTCAGGTGGACCTGAACGGATGCTCCATAGAGGTCTATGGAGCGTCGGATGTCAGCGGTGACAAGTCCGCTGACATCCGACCCGCTCCCATCCAAAAAAGTGTGACGGAGGAAAAAGCTATTTTTCCATCCGTCATCTGCGTCACCCGATCTCCCGTAGGGGAGAGCGGCGCTGTGACAGGTCCGTCCCTGCACAGTGTGCAGAGACAGACCTGTCATCTTCCTGCTCAGCGGAAATCGCTCCGGCGATCCACGCTGAGCAAGCGGATATCCACGGGGCGGATCAGCACTGATCCGCCCCGAGTGAAAGGACTCTTAGTGTTGTGATATGGTGGTAAATTTGTACCAATTTTTGTGCGGGCTAGCCTGCTCCTGCATGTGCTGGGCCCCTGCTTTTGAATTTTCCTTGTTTGTCTTTTAAACTAATTAAGAGATTTAAAAAAAAAAAAAAAGTACAACACAACAAACTTGGCAAACTAAACATGGGCAAAAATGGGCAGCATAGATACTGACACCTATGCAATCACTGAAGATCTAGATATAAATATCCCCATGTTTATGTTCATTTCATCCAGGTGCTCCCATTTTCTGCTGTATGCCACATATGAAAGAATGTAGTTTAATCAGCTGAAGCCTAGCGTGAAACCTCAAAAAGGGGAAGACGCTAACATGAATGGTTAAAAAAAATAAATAAAAAATGAATGTACAGGTCTGCATTATATATTGGTTCTATAGAAATTCAGGGATATAAACTGAGCCTAAATCAATATGATAGCTAATTATCACATGACCCATAAGAATGGACGCCCCTACTATCATAATGTTCTGTGTTATTCATTCTGTCTCAGATTGTCAATAAAGTGCTTTAAGAGCACGCTGCAGGTGAAAGCTGGAGAGTGGGCAACAGATTATACACTATACTTCTGTTATGTACAAACCTTAGGGGAGGTCTTCTGAAATGCTACAGAGCACATACAGTGCGGTCTATTGTACTGGATTAGGATTCCACAATGCATCGCTCCGCATGGCTCTAGAACGGCTCAGGTATTTGAATCAGCCTCCTAAAAATATCTTGTAGCACCCGGGGATAGACTAACAAAAGGCTTGATCCCTGAGAAAAAAAACATTGTCCTTTTCAGAATGCTAATCTGGTATATCACTTTCTGTTACACCCCGGCATGTACTTCTGCCTGTGCAGACAATTAAAGGAATACATTTATTTAATACCCCTTATCATTCAATATTACAACTTGTAATTTATGCTAACTAGATAATCAAAATAGTTTTTTTTACCCTCCTCCTTCTCTTTATTTAAATGCTCATTTCTTGATGAAACTTAGTAGATGCTGCATATCTCATGATTAACGGACATCGTCTAAAGCATCCCGGTCCTCTAATCTTCCTAAAATCCCCTTTCATCCGATTGTTTAAGAATGCTTGAAAGGCTAACACCAAGTCTGAGGCTAGTGCACGTTTGGGGGATGGGAGCCTCTGTAGGTTAGCTAATTAAACTGTTTGTCTTCTGAAACATTTAACTGGCTTTAGAGATTATTCTAATTAAGAATTATGTTAGATGTATTTTTTAATGTAGCCATTAAAATTAGTCATAATCCAACAATCTCATGCACTGAGCTCTGTAAATAGAAAAGTGAGTAGAAGCTGCTTCTCCCTTTCCCACTACTTTTTCCCACAAGATGATTCTGCTAGAAGACGAAAAAAATTATTATAACTAAGAAGCCACCAATCAGTTTTTTCATTGTCATTTATGGCAATGTGGAGACTGAGCATGGTTTGTTGCTATAGGTTTTGGAACCTCTGTATACACATAACTACATGTTGTAATTGCAACAGGTAATATCTGAAGATTGGAAGCAATGATATTCATAAACCTACCCTGAGATTACCAGGCTTGATTGCTAATGAATAATATGTACAAGGTCGGCTGTAGTTTCAAATGGGGTAACAAGGGCTGCAATCCCACCTACAGAAATCCTATTTAGCTGGTACTTCAAAAGTTAAAAGCAAATATTTTAGAGCTCATGTCGTCCGGCTTGGTTTTCCTTTATTACAAATGCATTTGTGTCAGCAAAATCCTATGTACTTTTCTCTATGTTGCACTGTGTTTCTTTGGAAACAGCAGGGCCTACTGAGATGCATTTCAACTGCAGGCAAAGCAGGTCAAACGCTGAGGTTTGAATTTAAATGCAGCTGCATGCATTTCAATGGAACTCATAGTGATTGACAAGAATGCCCATTGACATGAACCGTAATGCAACACATATAGACAAAATATTCTTTAAGTTATTATAAATTAGTCAAATTAAAACTGCAGCTTGCTACAATTTTATAGAAATACCAATATTCAAAACATTTGTTCCTTGGTGCAATGGCAATAGCATAGCAAGTTCCTGGAATCTTAATTTCTGCTCACATGAGCGGCTCACTGCTTTTCCCAAAAGTCTACATAGAAATGAAGGTACATTTTCAGGCATCCACAGAATGGTCTTTAGGTTTAGTTTACCCTTTATCTTTGGTGATATGCTAACAATATTTTTACAGGGTGGCTAGGAAGGCAATGGTTGGCTTATGACAGCACTGAAAATGAGATAGAGATTAAAAGCAGCAGACCCACTCATTTATGCTTCATACACACAATGAGAATATCGGACGATTGATCGTATGATATTATACAACTTCCAGAGTAATGTAATGTGTTTTATTGAATTGTAATGTATTCTTTCGTTTCCAAGAATGCATAGTGTTGGTCTTCCGATTTTTTCAAACACTATACTGATTAAACTAAAATTGTTTAGTTCTGGTATGGTATGAGAAAAATGTTTGTTATTTTTGCATGAACTGTCACGATTGCTGTGTACTAATAATCAGATAACTGCATGATCGCTTATAAAGCAGTATTTTCTGATTGTGTGTACTAGGCATTCGTTTCAGCAAGCCGCTGTAATGGCCTTAGCAGCTACAGAAGCAGACATCTGATATTAGGATTGCTAAAATGTTTGAAATTTATACAATTGGCTTCAACAAAAAGGTTTTAAATGGAATATACAGGAAAATTGTCTTCCATATTAGAACCAATATAACTTTTTTTTTTTGTGATGGCTAACATTAATACATTATATACGTAAAGCTTATCATTTAATTGCCCTCACCCAAAATACCAAATTCATTTGAAAAGTAGAGTAACGACAAAACAAAAAAATATTCCTTGTATAAACAGCAATGACACAGATATTAATTTGACTAACTGTAAAGAGCAATTCACTTTTGTTGGGGGGGGGGGGGGAGAAAACAATCCCCTGTGGGTGATCAATCTACATTGCTAGGATTTTAACTAAATTTCTTGAAGATTCCTACTGGTTTCTGCTCTGAAGAAAAAGTTGTTTGTTGGATTATGTCAATGTGCAAAGTGAATCTGAATGAGGTATATCTCACAAAACTTAATGCTTTATTGCACAGGATGTCTAAAAATCTGACTTGTATCTTTTCATTTCTGGGGAAGTTCTGTACAACAACTATGTACAGAATGCCTCCAGGACACCAAATTGCAATTATTGACAGAAAATTACAACGTTGTAGATTGATAAGGAAAGTAAAAAAAAAAAAAGACAAAACATTTACATTTGACTTGCGTAGCAACTGTACACGCTATACATTTTTGGATTTGCTTTTTTACCCCCACAATAGAGCAGTTGCCCCTTAAACAACCATCAGCCAAAAATATATTGTTATCCTCTCCTTTGCTTACAAGTCTTGCCATCAGCCAAGATTCTAAGTCTATAATCACTGCTGAATTCTGCATATTACAGAATATTTTAGTTAGTACACTGGATAGACAGTGCTGGTAATTTTAATTTTATTGCACTAAACCACCAGCAGGTAAATCTGTGATAAAGATTAAACACATTTCTGATTTTCTTTACCAATAACAAAATAAAATATTGATCTGCTTCCATGCTTCCCCTTTAAAATAATCACATTTTGTAGCTTTGCAGCCTGAAATGAAGACGGACAGAGAAATATCCCCATAACAGGATATTAGCACCTCCATGCTTTATTGTAGGAATGGTGTTATTTGGATGGTAAAATGTATTGGATTTCCGCCAGCCATATTGTTTGGTATTGAGGCCAAATAATTCAATTTTAGTCTCAACTGACCATAACACCTTTTTTTCATGTGGCCGCAGAATCTTCAAGAGGAGTTTAAGGTGGTCAGATGAAACTAAAATTGAATTATTTGGTCTCAACACCAAAATATGTGTGGCGAAAATCCAATACAGCTCACTATCCAAATAACACCATTCCTACAGTAAAGCATGGAGGTGGTTATATCCTGTTATGCTGTTGTTTATCTGCAGCAGGGACTGAAGCACTTGTCAGGATAGAAGAAAAATGGGTGGGGCAAAATACCACCAAGTTCTTCAGGAAAATTTGTTGCCCTCTGCCAAAACGTTGTCAATGGGAAGAAAGTTTACCTTATAATATGGCAATGACCAAAAAGCACACAGCAAAAACAACCACACAGTGGTGGAAAGAGAAAAAGGTGAATGTCCTTGCATGGCTTAGTTAGAGCTCAGACATATGGGGGGGTGCTCCTTTTTCCAACTGTGTGATTCTGATTTTTTCTCACGTTGGTGTTATAGCTATCACTTGGATGTTATAAGTTGCACTAGTAAATACAGCTGGATAAAACAAAAAATGAGTTGGTCTTCATTGCAGACTACAAAGCAACACAATGTGATTATTTAAAATGGGGTGATACGTTTCTGTACTCACTGTATCTACATATATGATGCTGCAAGGAAGACTGGCTTAATCTGCAGCATGGTCAAAGAACCTTGCCTGGTGCCTGTCTATATCCTACAAACTAGTCCACAATGAGAACTTGGAAAATATTTGTTGGTTTTAATGAGCATAAAGCACATCACATGCAGGCATCACGCACAATCAAACACAACCCTCTGTAGGGGCACTGCCTTATAAGCACTAGTGATTACAATCGTCCAATATGCACTAGTAGTAGTGGATTTACAAACTGAATATGGGAATTCCTTCAGTCTATTTCATTGCCAGTTTAGGTAAAAATCACTTCAGTGCTGTATTTTACTGAATTTGTATAGATAACACAAAAGTCATGTGTGAAGTGCACATGTAAATTAACCAAAACGCATGTCTGAGCAATTTGTAGAAATAGCCATAGAAAACCCATGAATCTCCAGCATGCATCGGCTGCTAGAGCATAACTTGTGCCTTTGAGGGTCACTTTAGCGTTACCAGGTTGCTGGGGAAATGAAAACATGGGCAACCTGGAAATGGTTTGTGCAGCTTCTATGAAACCATGAAGCATGAATGTGAGCAGCAAATAAAGCTAAAGGTAAAGCAATAAATAGACCCAAACAGCAAAAATTTGGATGCCATATAAGACCAATTCCATATGCCCCTGTGGAAGCATTATGTTAGGTACAACAGGGCTAATGATTGAAGCAAACGAGTCTATGCCAACCTAATACCAGTCGTAGCTTGGTTTCTGTTGGTAGCACCCTGCAAATAGTGCAGTAGGTGTCCTCAGACAAGACTATGAGCTGGCTTCTACAACGCTATACAGCTGTGCCTTTTTATCACCTATTATTACATGCTGTTACTGTCATCTTTTTTTCTAATTCTGCTACGCTCCCACTAAGAAATGGACACATCATTCTTTTCACAACACGTCACCCAGCAAGGGAAATCTCTGCAAATCCACCATTTCAGACAGCGAGGGGCCCATGTGACAGCGAATTAGCGGTCATACCATAGAAGGACACATTCGATTTATTTTGTACAGTCCACATAAAAAAGCTGGCATATAAACAAAAGATGACAATGGATTTAAGCCAATATGCTAATTGGCTAGTCGCTAAACCATAATCTTGTAAGATTCCGCTCGTCAAGTACTAAAGGAAGTAAAACCAGTAAGAAGACATAGGAATTATGATTGTAGCACACACAACAGGCCGCTTCTATCACAACTCTAAAGGGTATTATAAGCTAAACACTTTTTTCCCCCCTTACTGCTGAAAGATTATACTGGTTATCCCATTAAAGTTGGTAAAATGCCATTCTTGTGTCTTAAAGCTAAAGCAATGGAGGTCAAGAAGTTTATACTGCTTCTTACAAGGCGAGTGTGGATGTAATCTTCCCAAAGTTACAATAATTAATGTTAAGCTTCTTTAGCAATACGTTTCTGAAAGAAGTTGCCTGATAATATACTTAGAGTCTGGCTAGTGTTTGTGTTACAAGAAATGTCTTCTATGCAGCTCACGTCTGTCAGCTTAAATCTTTAGTCAAACGAGGGCGATGATGAGCAGCCCGACTTAGAAATGAAAAATAATACTTAGGAGCATATAGGTGAAATGGGCAGAAAGGCGACGATAGAATCCTCCGACCGGCAGTTTGAAGAACGCCATGGATTTACCCGCACCGGATAAGCTCCCTTTTCTGCTGAATGGTGCATGTTGCAGATGTGAACCCTGACAATCCACAAAGGGGTGTTTTATTTTTATTTTTTTAATAAATGCCTCTATGCTGACATCACTGAATGCAACCACAGACAGCGGTTTGCTTGACAGTGGCAAAGGAAAGCAAAAACATATAAACAAATCAAAGAAACTCAGATATTCTCCTAATAACCAAATCAATACTGGTTCAAAAAATCCAGTCATGGCCAAAGCACCCTCTGCAGAGTACACCCCTATACATTTTCTTTATATTTGATTACCTACTTTTCCTAGATGATGCCTGAAGTATCCCCAGTGTTCTTAGGTTTACTTCAGTAAGATTTCTTTTTTTAGTCTATGGTGGTTCAAAACTGAAATTTACGATGAATGATAGGTAGAGACTCTTATCAACTATGAGGAAACTACTGCAAGGGCCATCTCAGCATGTACGGAACAGAACTGAGTAAGAATCTTAAAGACCTGGTAGAGAATGTTTTTCAACAATTATAAATGTTAAAGTACAGTTTCAGGTTTAGTATTTTACAGGCTTTGATTTTCTTACTTTATGTCATTCTTGATTCTAGCTACAACTCAAAAGTTGTCCCCGGGCAACTTTTAGGGCCCAGCCACACCTTAGTGCTGCAGTTCCGTAATGTGCATTGTGTCAATGATCACCAACACACAGTCATAAACTGACATAACTCATATTTTAATTTCATTTAATTTATTAAAACTGGAGAGTGCAAAATCTGGTGCAGCTGTACATGGTAGCCAAGCAGCTCCTAACTTCAGCTTGTTCAATTAATTTGATTTGACAATAAAACATGGAAGCCGACTGTTTTTTATGCAGAGCTGCATCAGATTTTGCACTCTCCAGTTTTGGCAAATCAACCCCAGTGTGCCACAATGTATGGTGTGATGCATTGCTGATACGTTGCCCGCTACTCTATTATAGACATGTGCATTCGTTTTCGTCCGAATGCATTTTCGTCCGAATTTCAGCTATTTTAGTTTTCGTTTTGACAAACGATAACGAAAGCACAAAATCCGAAAAACGAAAGATCCGACATAAATAAATGCTTTATTTTCGTTTTCATTGTTACAACAGTTCGATATAGAATAGGAGATTCGACATGACTCTGACAACAATCTGTCTATAGAACCTGTGGTCGAATGTGCTTAACCTTACCTCTATTAGTCCAAGATTATATAGAGAAAATATTCGACAGAGAAAAAAGATTTGACAGAGAGAAAAGATTCTGCAAGTTACTGTCCTAAAAAGTGTTTGGGGACCCGGGTCCTGCCCCAGGGGACATGTATCAATGCAAAAAAAAGTTTTAAAAACGGCCGTTTTTTCGGGAGCAGTGATTTTAATAATGATTAAAGTGAAACAATAAAAGTGTAATATTCCTTTAAATTTCGTAGGGGGGGTTGTCTATAGTATGCCTGTGAAGGGGCGCATGTTTCCCGTGCTTAGAATTGTCCCTGCACAAAGTGTCATTTATGCAGGAAAAAAAGTCCTTTAAAATCACTCGCAGCTATTATGAATTGTCGGCTCCGTAATACAGAGAACACTCATTGAAAGTCATTGATAAAAAAATAAATAAATAAATAAAAAATCGTGGGGGTCCCCCAAATTCAATTACCAGGCCCTTCAGGTCTGGTATGGATATTAAGGGGAACCCTGCCTCAAATTTAAGAAAAAATTTGACGTGGGGTTCCCCCTAAATATCCATAACCAGACCCTTCAGGTCTGGTATGGATATTAAGGGGAACCCCGCATCAAATTTTAAAAAAAATTGACGTGGGGTTCCCCCTAAAAATCCATACCAGACCCTTTATCCGAGCACGCAACCTGGCAGGCCGCAGGAAAAGAGGGGGGGACGAGAGAGCGGCCCCCCCTCCCTCCTGAACCGTACCAGGCCACATGCCCTCAACATTGGGAGGATGCTTTGGGGGTCTGTGACCCCTCAAAGCACCTTGTCCCCATGTTGATGAGGACAAGGGCCTCATCCCCACAACCCTGGCCGGTGGTTGTGGAGGTCTGCGGGCGGGGGGCTTATCAGAATCTGGAAGCCCCCTTTAACAAGGGGACCCCCAGATCCCGGCCCCCCCCCTGTTTGAAATGGTAAGGGGGTACAAAAGTACCCCTACCATTTCACAAAGAAAGTGTAAAAAATGGTTAAATAAAACAAACACACTTTTGAAAAATTCCTTTATTAAAAATAAAAAAATAAAAAAAAGATTCCAGCGGTGGTAATCCACTCTTGCTATCCAGCGACGGACGGTCATCTCTCCAGCGATGTCTCATGTCATCCAGCGCAGCGAATACATCCTTCTTCTCTCTCCTCCACGGAGACACTGCAGGCATTCCGGCGGCTGACGTTTCTTATATACGGAGGGCGGGGCCACCCGTCACCTGACCCCGCCCCCCTCTGACGCAAGGGGAAACCCGGGGTTCCCTGTGACGTAGGGGTGACCCGCACCCCTCTGATGTAACACAGGCAGGTTTCCGTTACATCAGAGGGGGGCGGGGTCACCCATACGTCACGGGGAACCCCGGGTTTCCCCTTGCGTCGGAGGGGGGCGGGGTCAGGTGACGGGTGGCCCTGCCCTCCGTATATAAGAAACGTCAGCCGCCGGAATGCCTGCAGTGTCTCCGTGGAGGAGACAGAAGAAGGATGGAGGATCGCTGCGCTGGATGAGATGAGACATCGCTGGAGAGATGATCGACCGTCGCTGGATAGCAAGAGTGGATTACCGCCGCTGGAATCTTTTTTTTATTTTTTTATTTTTAATAAAGGAATTTTTCAAAAGTGTGTTTGTTTTATTTAACCATTTTTTACACTTTCTTTGTGAAATGGTAGGGGTACTTTTGTACCCCCTTACCATTTCAAACAGGGGGGGGGGCGGGATCTGGGGGTCCCCTTGTTAAAGGGGGCTTCCAGATTCTGATAAGCCCCCCGCCCGCAGACCTCCACAACCACCGGCCAGGGTTGTGGGGATGAGGCCCTTGTCCTCATCAACATGGGGACAAGGTGCTTTGAGGGGTCACGGACCCCCAAAGCATCCTCCCAATGTTGAGGGCATGTGGCCTGGTATGGTTCAGCAGGGAGGGGGGGCCGCTCTCTCGTCCCCCCCTCTTTTCCTGCGGCCTGCCAGGTTGCGTGCTCGGATAAAGGGTCTGGTATGGATTTTTAGGGGGAACCCCACGTCAATTTTTTTTTAAATTTGACGCGGGGTTCCCCTTAATATCCATACCAGACCTGAAGGGCCTGGTAATTGAATTTGGGGGACCCCCACGCTTTTTTATTTATTTTTTTTTTTTTTTTTTTACCAATGACTTTCAATGAGTGTTCTCTGTATTACGGAGCCGACAATTCATAATAGCTGCGAGTGATTTTAAAGGACTTTTTTTCCTGCATAAATGACACTTTGTGCAGGGACAATTCTAAGCACGGGAAACATGCGCCCCTTCACAGGCATACTATAGACAACCCCCCCCTACGAAATTTAAAGGAATATTACACCTTTATTGTTTCACTTTAATCATTATTAAAATCACTGCTCCCGAAAAAACGGCCGTTTTTAAAACTTTTTTTTGCATTGATACATGTCCCCTGGGGCAGGACCCGGGTCCCCAAACACTTTTTAGGACAGTAACTTGCAAATTAGCCTTTAAAATGAGCACTTTAGATTTTGAACGTTGGAGTCCCATAGACTTTAATAGGGTTCTAAAGTATGCTATATAGTTAGCTCCGTCGAATCTTCTTTATACATTCGACAGACACCATAAGCCTTCCAAGACAGATTCGACCGTAATTCATGTGGATTTTCGGACGAATGCAATTTTTGAACGAAAAACGAAATAAATAAAAACGAATTTCGGGAGTAACTAAATAAATTAAGTTTTTGGACGAAAACGAAATTCCGAAACGAAATATTTTACTCTGCACATGTCTACTCTATTATTGCTTAGGGGTGTCGTTCAAAAAGTTCCGTACCATAGGTGCACTGCAGTAACATATTTTACCATGCATTATCACAATTTATTAGTGTGACTGAGCCCCCATTGTGCCACAAATATTTAGAGCCTTAATGTATTGTACAAATACAAAGTTGTAATGCATTTGAGGCAAGAAGGTACTCTTTCCCCCTGTGACACATTTAATGATGTCATCCAGGGTAGCCCCAAACAGGCGGTCGCCTTGAAAGAGCAGATCAATGAGAGCTTTTTTAGGGGCTTGGCCTGCTGACCAGTTCTTAAGCCACAATAGACGTCTAATCACCACTGCTGAAATAGAAAGCTTGGACAGCACAGGAGCTGCATCACAAATATACTGTAGCCCATGGACCAACTGGTCCGCTAAATCAACATAAGCAGTGGGAACCTGCTCACTGCCCAGACCCTGGCGCAAAACCTTGGCCTATTCAGTTAGGGTCTGTGACTCCAGGGCTGAGGCTAAGACTGGACGCAATGCCTGTCAGCCGGGTCCTTAAAGGACGGGGATTCCTCTACTGGGATTGTGGTTGGATTATTCAACCTGGAAACAGGAGGGTCCACCACTGGTAGGGTAGTCCACCTTTTTAAAAGTGATTCTTCAACGGGGTAGCTACTAAGAAACGTTTGGGGGCCACAAAAGGTGTTGTCACATGAAAAGATATAATAAAATATTTACAAAAATATAAAAATATGAGGGGAATACTCACTTTTGTGAGATTTATATATATATATATATATATATATATATATATATATATATATATATATATATATATATATACACACACACACACACATTATATATATATATATATATATATATATATATATATATATATGTAGTGGATGACATTTGGGATCATATGTCACACGCATTGTAAATTTAGTTTTTCACTTCAGGACAATAAAGGTTCTGAGGGTTAATTATTAGAGGTAGGCCTAACACCAGTCTGGCCAGGCTGTGTTTAGATGTTCTGCCTTGTCATGTGAGCGGTGAGGTGCACATGACAGGCTAGAACAAAGTCTGGTTGGATGTTTTGGTATCGGCTCTCTCGGAGCCAATCAGCGGGAGTGTCGGGGCCCGCTGAGGAGTCTGGGAGGGGGTACTTAAGCAGGTGTTGGCTACTTGTTCGGGGTTCCGGAGTTGTTCTGGTTCCCACGTGGTCTGTCCTGGTTCCAGGACCGGGGTAGCCCTGTGAGGGGTCCCGGTCACGGGGTGTTCGACATCCCGCAACATATTCCTCTTCCCTGGGCCAGTTGATAACCTCCCATGGCTTCCAATACCACCTCTATGCCGACGACACCCAGATCTATCTCTCCACTCCTCAACTCATCCCCTCAATCTCCTCACAGATCTCAAACTTACTGAATGACATATCAGTATGGATGTCACACTTCCTCAAACTCAATCTTTCTAAAACTGAGCTTGTTATATTTCCTCCTTCATGATTCCCCCCCCCCCCCCCCCGTGACTTCACCATTAACATCAACAACACAACCATTGGTCCCTCCACACAAGCCAGGGTCCTGGGTGTAATCCTTGACTCTGACCTTTCCTTCAGCCCCCATATCCAATCACTGGCTAAATCCTGCCCCCTTCACTGCCGCAACATCTCCAGAATTCGACCCTTCCTGACTAATGACACCACAAAGCAACTCGTTCACTCCTTGATTATTTCCTACCTTGACTACTGCAACTCTCTCCTTAATGGCCTATCCTTAAGCAGGCTAACCCCCCTTCAGTCTACTATGAATTCTGCTGCTAGACTAATACACCTCACTAATCGATCCCTGACTGCTGTCCCTCTCTGCCAATCCCTTCATTGGCTTCCCCTACCCCACCGTGTAAAATTCAAAATGGTAACCTTAACATACAAAGCCATCCACAACATCACCAACCTCATCTGCAGATATCGTCCAGATCGTCCCCTCCGCTCCTCCCAGGACCTCCTGCTTTCTAGCTCTCTTGTTACCTCCTCCCATGCTTGCCTTCAAGACTTCTCCAGAGCCTCTCCCATCCTCTGGAACTCCCTGCCCCAGTCTGTCCGATCAGCCCCTACCCTGTCCACATTTAGGAGTTCCCTGAAAACTAATTTATTCAGGAAAGCCTATCCCACACCCACCTAACTGTCCCCGAGCCACCCCCATTAAATCGTTCTCTGCAGCTATTACCTTTTGTACCACCACCCCCTCCCTTTAGAATGTAAGCTCTACGAGCAGGGCCCTTCTGTACCTTTTGTATTGTACTGTAATTGTGCGGTCCTACCCTATACATTGTAAAGCGTTGCGTAAACTGTTGGCGCTATATAAATCATGTATTATAATAATAATAATGTTCCTGTCAGTGGCCCCTGGTAGACCCGTCTGGTATGGGGTGGAGATTCGTCCGTTCCCGAGTCTCGGAACCGGCTGGTCCGAGGCACTGTAACTGAGGGAGGATTCAAAGTGTCTGGGTGTGCTCTCGGCTTGAAGGGACACCACAGCTCGTGGAAGTGACCAGGGGAGGACTTTTCAGAGGAGGGCCGGCAAGTGGCATCCTGAGAAGTGCCTGGTTACTGAGTTGGGAAAGACATTGACAAGTTCACACTTTTCCAGTATCACAAAGGAAGTGGGAAACGTTCCAGGTACGGTTGGAAAAAGGTTCCTGTAAACTCCCAGTTGATTGTTCAAGTTTTGAGTCAACGTGCTGACTGCCATGATCTCTGGCTAGAGATCTGTTCAGATTTGAAGTGCCCAGCTGCGAGTGGCTACTCTCTGGGTGGAAATAGAGACTGTGTTAAAACTGCAGTTCAAGGTACCTGAGTTCTTCACCCGTGCCCTCTGTTCCATAAAGAGACTATGTTTGTTCTACTGCAAAATAAACCTTTTAAAAAGGACTTCATCTGTGTCAGTGTACAAGTCGTTGGGTATCAACCCTGGGAACCCCTAGACGCGGAGGAGCAGGCCAGGAGAAGGTAATCGGTAAGCCCATTCAGTCAAGGCCGCCCTGCAATGGGTTATGGCCGCTATATATATATATATATATATACACATATATATATATATAAAAAGCTAGCCACAAATGTAGAGATTTCTTGTGGTTCAGCCTATGGGTCGAACTAAAAAAATCAAACAGATTCCTCCACCCATTCTAACAGCATGGGTGGACAAATCTCCAGCTGTGCGCCATTGTATTCTGACAACCGATGCTGCCAGCTGCTAGAATACCCATACAATGCCTGCATCTACTTGGATGCAGATTCTGTTCAGGCAAACATTTTCCACCTGGCTCCATCAACAGAATTCAGCTGAAGAATCAACCTTTGTTGATACAAGTGTCGCTGATAGGGCCAGCATTAATCAGTCAAAATTTGATGCCTTTATGGCCAGTTTTTGTTATACTCAATGTTATACAGACCATATAACACTTCCTTCAATCAATGGCTTACCTAGATAAAAAGGCATTTAAGTTAACCACTTCCATACCGCCGCACGCCGATGTACATCCCAATTTTGGGGACGGATATTATTGTTATGGCAGCACCTAGCTGCCATAACCCCGGTATTCCCGTGTTCGGCCGGCAGTCTGGTACAAGATAAAAGTGGTCTCTGTGGCGTATTCACCGTATGATCACTTATCAGCGGCGGTCTCTCCACAGTGATCAGTGGTGGGACCGGTGCCCTCCACCGCGGCAGAGACGATTGGATCCTTCCCAGTGCTGTGCATGGAGATGAGTGAGGGGAAGATGGCCTCCACCCATCTCCATGACACTGCAGGGCGGAAGCAATGTCATAAAGCCACTTCCACCCATAGCTCTTAAAGGGCCAATTTTTTTATTTTTTTTTCTAAATGACAATGACAGATCTCATATTTAAGAGATCCTGCCATGCTATTTTCTATTACAGGGGATGCTTACATTCCTTGTAATAGGAATAAAAGTGAGATTTTTTATTTTTTTTAGAAACAGTGTAAACATAAAAAATAAAAGGTAAAATAAATAAGAAAAAAAAAGTTTTTAAATGCGCCCCATCCCGCCGAGCTCACGTGCAGAAGCGAACGCATACGTGAGTAGCACCCGCATATGAAAACGGTGTTAAAACCACACATGAGAGGAATCGCCATGATCGATAGAGTGAGAGCAATATTTCTAGCCCTAGACCCCCTCTGTAATGCAAAACATGCAACCTGTAAAAAAATTTAAATGTAGCCTATGGAGATTTTTAAGGGTAAAAGTTTGTCGCCATTCCACGAGCGGGTGCAATTTTGAAGCATCACATGTTAGGTATCAATTTACTCGGCATAACATTATATTTCACAATATAAAAAAAATTGGGCTAACTTTACTGTTGTCATTTTTTTTAATTCAAAAAGTGTATTTTTAGTGCTTGTAAGACCGCCATTTTATTCTCTAGGGTGTTAGAAAAAAATGTATAATGTTTGGGGGTTCTAAATAATTTTCTAGCAAAAAAATGTTTTAACTTGTAAATACCACATCTAAAAAAGAGGCCCGGTGTTAAAGTGGTTAATTAAGGAGGTCCTTCCCTGTTGGGATCAGTGTATGGAGATTACAGCAGGTAAGTGATGCAAAAGATAAGCAGTAAAACATACAAGAATACAGAAGACATTAAAAAACACGATTACACTATAGCACAGTGTAGCCTGGCCTTATACTGTATAACCCACACAGAAAACAATCAATGATTGCACCAGAAAATAATTAATATATCCTTTAGGGATGCAGCGAACTGAGAAATTTGCTACCATAAAAGCAAATAAATACATTAAAATAGTACAATCAAAATAAATGGCAAATTCATAGAAGTGTGTGCAGGTTAAATAGAAAGCCCCTATGCAAAGTTTTGTTGGATACAGTTCAAACATTCTTGTACCAATGGCATCCACACCCAAAGGCCAAATAAGAAAATGATCAAGCAAGCTACCTTAAGTGATATAGATCAAATTGAATAGGTTTACTAATGGAATAGAGACTACTCACTTAAGCCTGGTACACACTAATGGATTTTTTTCATTCAACCCAGCGGGTTGAACTAAAAAAACCTGACAGCTTCGGTCAGAGCCCCTGTACTAAAGTTAGCACAGCGATCTCTCCCGCTAAGCTGTTGTGGTCTGAACACTTCAGTTTTCCAGCATGCTTGTCCGACGGGAAACTGGTCAAATGGCCCGCTTCTGTCGGACTGGCTGTCATACACACAGGCCGAACGTCAGACGGTTTTTATTGAATCTCCTGAAAATTGCCTTGTGTGTACATGGCTTTAGCAAAGTAACATGAAACTATGTTCACTCCAATCAACCAATCATGTGCTAGCAAAATGTTTTTGTCTTTTAGTTTCCTTGTACATAAATTTACCTTTATAGTCAATTTACACAATTTACACTGACTTGCGCTAAAATGCATGTACATTTCCATCCATTTTAGCCTTGTTTTAACACACCCCGACACCCGTTAACATACATTTTGCATGTTACCGCAATGCAACGCTATGGTGTGAATAGGACACTTTGGAAATTATGTATTTTCATTGATCTGCATTTTACAGCTGTGCTAAAACATCTTGGTCTAATGAGTGATCACACCAAAAACATATATATTTAAAGGGGTTCTAAAGGCAGAAGGTTTTTTATCTTAATGCATTCTATACATTAAGATAAAAAAACTTCAGTGTGCAGCAGCCTTGCAAATACTTACCTGAGCCCCATCTAAATCCAGCGATGTTGCTGGATTAGCTGTCTGGGACTCTCCCTCCTAAATTGGCTGAGACACTACAGCGGGCACAAAGTCAGTGAACCAATGAGAAGGGGGGGGTGCGCAACTCTGTGTCTGAATGGACAAAGAGAGCAGTGGTTCGACTCGGGTGCCCCATACCAAGCTACTTGCTGTGGGGGAACTCAACAGGAAGGAGGGGCCAGGAAGCCCATGAAGGACCCAACAAGAAGAGGATCAAGGCTGCTTCGTGAAAAACCACTACACAGAGCAGGTAAGTATAACATGTTTAAAAATAACAAACAAAACAAAATAAGACTTTAATATTACTTTAAAATATACAGTAAATCCTTGGTTTGAGAGCATATTGCAAGCAAGACAAGCAACATTTTTAAATAAATTTTAACTTGATATACAAGCGATGTCTTGATATACAAGTAGTGTCACAACGGAGTATAAAAGAGAAGAGAGGCGCCTCTAAGTTTAGCAATATGGTTGTACAACATTTAGCAACTCACATGGTTGATGATTAAAAGAGGCACATCTAAGTATGCAGGCATCCGGGGTAAATCTGTCCACACCACCATTGAAGTCATCTCTTCCACTCTTCGCTCCATGAGCGCTTCAAGCCTCGCTTTCAAAATGCTCCACTGCAGGATAGTCTTCCCGGTCACGATTGCAGACTGACAGCGGTTAGAGCTGGCAGTGCGTAGGATGGTCTATATGGATAGCTTTACCTCGGATGCCTGCATACTTAGATGTGCCTCTTTTAATCATCAACCATGTGAGTTGCTGAATGTTGTACCTTCAATAAATGTAGCCATATTGCTACACTTAGAGGCGCCTCTCTTCTCTTTTATACTCTAGAGCTCCTGCTGGGTTTGCTTTGAATCCCCTTGTGGAGGCTTTCATTTGTGAATGGACATTTTATGGTTACACAACCCATCACATTGCTAGAATCTGTTTATATGGACTATAAACGGAAGGACTTATGAATAAATGGTTTGGGAACAAATCATCTGAGTTTCCATTATTTCTGGGGAAATTTGCTTTGATATACAAGTGCTTTGGATTACAAGCATGTTTCTGGAACAAATTATGCTCGGAATCCAAGGTTTTACTGTATTAACTAATCTGGCCAGTAGTGGCCAGATAAAGAAACCATTAATGTGGTTGTAAACCCTTTATAACCACTTTAAACTACAGGCAAGCTTATAATTAGGCTTGCCTGTAGCTGCACTGGATATCTCCTAAACCTGCATGGTTTAGGAGATATCCCTGTATTTGCATGTGCCAACGTCATGCGGCACATGCGCACTTAAGCCAACTGAAGAAATGGCAGTATGTGCCGTTGCTTCAGCTTTACTGTGCCATTCGCGGCGGCTCCCGTGCGCAGGAGTGACGTCATCTCTGCTCCGGCCAATCACAGCGCCGGAACCGTGATACCCGGAAGCGAGACCCAGAGGACATGTCGGCGGCCTGAGGGGGATTCGTTCTCGGGTAAGTAATTCATAATGAGCTAGCATGCTATGCAAACTAGCTCATTATGCCTTTATCTTGCAGGGTGTGTTTTTTTTTTTTTTTTGCAGGACGGTTTACTGCCTCTTTAAATATTGGAGTAACTTAGATTACAAAAATAACTTTGGTGTCAAAGCTGCAAGAAAGTAACACTTTTGGCCCACTTACATCCTACACCAAAGAAGCCTACCCACTGGGGATCTTAAGAAACTTAGGAAGTTAACCAGTAGTTAAACTACAGCCATACCAAAAGGA
>NW_027507758.1:107577884-107647884 GCF_037356315.1 Lithobates pipiens
AACCCTTGCAAAGATTACATGTCTAAAAACCACATAAGCAAAGTATCAGCAAATAATAGATCCCTCAATACCATGTGAGTTTCAGCCTGAGGTCAATCCTTCAACATAACCATAAAAATTGCACCTCTTACCAAACAACAAGACCCCTTTTTATATGAACGCCAAATGCGCTCATTCCACACTCATGGGTACCAAAATAGCTGCCATCGAATTGTCCACAATAGGGGTCCTCTCTTCAAATGTTCCAAGGTGTTCAATATGCGATGTATTCAAAAAGGAAGTAAGCCACACATAGCATAATATTATAAAACATATTCAATAAATGTACTCACAAAGTAGCAGCCAGAAAAGTGCATAATGGCATTCGTTGTACAGTGTGCATGCGTGATGCCATCAGGCAATGGGCGCTGCCCTACATGTTTTGTTAAAAATTATGTCCTCAGGGCACATATGTGCTTCCTGCTTCCTCTGAGGACATTATTTTTAACGAAATGCGTAGGGTGGGGCACATTGAAGTCATCATGCATGCACACTGTACAGCGAATTCCTATATGCACATTTCTGGTTATATGTCAGAAAGATATTTGGCTCGATTGCAAGGAAGTTTTTTTGATTTATCATTAAGATATCACATTTAAAGAGATAAGAGTTCTAGACATATGTCTTATAGGTGTATATAATATAATATAATATAATATATAGGTTTATACAGAAAGGCTCAATCATTCAATTAATATACAGGTATGGATAATTTTTAAAAATAATATTCCTAATATTGAATCTCTAAGGAGTTTCTGAACCCATAATCTAATACAGCCCCACATATAACACAACTGTGTTCTCTAAAACCCAATAAAAATATTAAGCTTCTACTTTAGGGATCCATTCCTCTTAAAAACTGAAGAAAAGGTATTTGCCTTAAGAATTTTTTGGCTCTATTATTATATTTCATTTGACACTTTCAGCCAATTTAACAAAATACTAACAAATGTGTGCAGGATTTGTAAAGTATATATTAATAAAAAAAAACTTACAAAAAAAAAAAAAAAGAGAATGGGAAGCTGGGACAACATATGTACAAATAAAAATAGATAATTCTCTAGTACATACATTCATACATGTTTTATACAAGGCACAAACATAAATTATTTTAAAGTTGTGGCAATATTCCTGATAAACTCAAAAATGATTTTGTCACTATAATCCAAAACCATTTTGTGCATTATGCTTCCATTTATAAGAGACACAGATGAGCAATTTGTGCCCCCGCCACATAAATATATATTCTAAATAGATGTATACCGCCCTTACAATGCTGTAAATCTATTTCCTCTCCACAATCAGATAGCGGTGACAGCTTTCACTGAGATGGCAGTCTATGTACAGCGTGTTTCATGAGGAATATAGCTGGCTAGCTTCCTTCTCTTCAGACACACACACAACACACTCTGCCTATTGAATCTGTAGAACACTGAAGATCTTACTATTTTTTTTTTTCTAAGCAGGGGCATATCAATGAGGCACAGATATGTATTCAGGCTCTGCATGGTTGAGCACACTGTTCAATAGTGCTGGCTCACACGATATCAGGGCGAGTTATCACTTCCCATGAAGGCACTCTTATCACCAGGGCCCAGAGAGGTGGCAGCAAATCGCAGCCTTTTCATTTTCAAGGCAGTTCTGCTGAACATTCAGGCTTCAAAGATTCACACTTCCAAAACTCTATAAGAGTTTGTGAACGCTCAATTTGCCAAAACTGTTTACAGTGTAATTGGGCACCGTACCTGTGTCCATGAGATAGCGGAGGCGGTTCTCCACCAGCGCGGCACGGGTGTCAATTTGATTCTGCTCGTTCTCTAGGGCTGCCAATTCTCCAACTACATACTGGCTGGTGTCTTTGAACCCTTTCTGTATTAGAGAAAAAGAGAAATAGAGAAAGAACAAATAAGAGGGGAGACATCACTTGTAAGTTGACTTTTTCTTTCTTGCGATCACTTAGAAAAGCACTTACTCGGCCAACAAAAGCCCATACCACACCACTCTCGAGTGCCAGAAGAGCACAAAAATATATAGTGATATTCCATTATATACTGGAGGGCTAGCTCTTCACCTGATATTTCTACACTTCGCTTATCTACACAAAACAAATTCTGAGCTGAATACACCTGATAAAAGATATATGTTTGACTTGTATCTTTCTCTGTCTATCCAAAGGATCAAGAAAAACAATTATGTCATGAATTTACACATTTAAAGGCTTGCATTTGAAGACCCTTTGGCTTTTAGATGATGTTTAGATCAAAAGATGCTAGTGATGGTCCCATATGCCAGCAGCTAATGTCAGCATTGATAGAACGCAGGCTGTATGAAAAAACTCAACTGTACAATTCTCATATCTGCTCATCTATGCAACCTATGTTGATTTTTATGGTTCCATTCCATGATATGGAAATTCAGGTTGGATGCAATTTCACAGAAAAGGGCTTAGAGTTTGGTTAATGTGACTATGGGGTTTATTTACTAAAGCTGGAGAGTGCAAAAATCAGTCTCACTTCTGCATAAGAAACCAATCAGAAACCTAAGAAGTCAGATGTGCCGGCTTGATCCTGAGCCATGCTGTGTGTGTCCACAGGCCCACACAGTGCGGCTCGGGCTGGACTCCCAATTTCTGCTCAAACGATTTAATTGACAACAGTAGTAGCCAATGGCTTCTGCTGCTGTCTCTGAATGCTGTGAATGCCGGGTGAGAGGAGAGCTGCTACAGATGGGTGGATTGAGTGAGCATTTTTATCTTAATGCAGGAAATGCATTAAAGAGGTACTAAAGTCATAAGGCTTTTTACCTTAATGCACACAATCTGGGCTTGGGAGCAAGTCCACATGTGTGCCAACATAGGAAACAGCTTTCTATGGTGGCAAATGCAAAAAGGAAGAGCCTAGAGTGCTGGTGGATGATCCCAGAAGTGGAGGTTCAGACTAAAAAACCTTAAACAAAGAATTTAACTTAAAACATTTTATGACTTTAGAACCACTTGACCTCCAGAAGGTTTTACCCCCTTCATGACCAGGGCATTTTTTTTATATTCAACACAGGGCTAACTGGCAACTGTGCGGTCACGCAACACTATACACAAATTAAATTTATATATTTTTTTCCCTTCACAAATATAGCTTTCCTTTGGTTACATTTGATCACCACTGGGTTTTTTATTATATATACAAAAAAAGAAAAAAATTAGGACCAAAATGTATTCTGCTACACGTCTTTGGTAAAAAAAACAACAAAAACAAAACAAAAACAAGTGTACATGAATTGGTATGTGCAAAAGTTATAGACTCTACAAACTATGGTATATATGCTGGAATTTATGCAGCTTTAGACACTATACTGTAATTTGTGGTGATCAGTGACTTATAGTGGAACTGTGGTAGACAATCTGGCGCTAACAAACACTACATCGCTAGTGACACTAATACAGTGATCAGTAATAATTCTGACACTTTACTAATGACACTGGCAGGGAAGAGATTTACATCTAGGGGCAATCGGGGGGTTAACTTCTGATCTGGATATTTTTCTCTCTGCTTTGTAGGGAGAAGAAACAGCCACCTTGCTGTACCTACGGACACAGAGTTCTGTGTTTTTGTAAACAAAGAACTCTGTCTGTGATTGGACACAACCGATCAGCTGATTTCAGCAGACATCAGCGGCTGAAATCTGCTGCAAAACTTGTACAGTGTCCAATCACAGTATGGGCCTGCTGGGGGCGCACACAAGCATTTTCCCGTCTGCCTATGCCGCTCACCCGCAAAATAAAACTACTGTGGGTGGGCGGCAAGTAGTTAACTGTGCTCAATGTGTTAAGTTAAAAACACTGAGTGATTAATAATACTTTAAGTGTACAGTGAGGGGAAAAAAGTATTTGATACCTTGCTGATTTTGTACGTTTGCCCACTGACAAAGAAATGATTACTCTCTAATTTTATTGGTAAGTGAGAGGCAGAAAAACAAAAATATCCAGAAAAATACATTTAAAAAAATGTATAAATTGATTTGCATTTTAATGAGTGAAATAAGTATTTGATCCCCTATCAATCAGCAAGATTTCTGGCTCCCGGGTGTCTTTTATATAGGCAACAAGCTGAGGTTAAGAGCACTCTCTTAAAGGGAGTGCTCCTAATCTCAGCTTGTTACCTGTATAAAAGACAGCTTTCCACAGAAGCAACCAATCAATCAGATTCCAATCTCTCCGCCATGGCCAAGACCAAAGATCTGTCCAAGGATGCCAGGGACAAGATTGTAAACCTACACAAGGCTGTAATGGGCTACAAGACCATCGCCAAGCAGCTTGGTGAAAGGGTGACAACAGTTACTGCTCTTATTCCCTAATGGAAGAAACACAAAATAACTGTCAATCTCCCTCGGTCTGGGGTCCCATGCAAGATTTCACCTCGTGGAGTTTTAATGATCATGAGAATGGTGAGGAATCAGCCCAGAACTACAGGGGAGAATCTTGTCAATGATCGCAAGGCAGCTGGGACCATAGTAACCAAGAAAACAATTGGTAACACACTACGCCGTGAAGGACAAAGTGCCCACAAAGTCCCCCTGCTCAAGAAAACACATGTACAGGCCTGTCTGAAATGTGCTAATGAACATCTGAATGATTCAGAGGAGAACTGGTTGCCTGCCTATGACCCCAAGAACACCATCCCTACCGTCAAACATGGAGTTGGAAACATTATGCTTTGGGGTTGTTTTTCTGCTAAGGGGACATGACAACTTCACCACATCAAAGGGACGATGGACGGGGCCATGTACCGTCAAATCTTAGGTGAAAACCTCCTTTCCTCAGCCAGGGCATTGAAAATGGGTCATGGATGGGTATTCCAGCATGACAATGACCCAAGGCAACAAAAGGAATGGCTCAAAAAGAAGCACATTACGGTCCTGGAGTGGCCTAGCCAGTCTCCAGATCTTAATCCCATGGAAAATATGTGCGGGGGCTGAAGGCTCGCATTACCAAACATCAACCTCGAAACCTTAATGATTTGGAGAGCATCTGTAAAGAGGAGTAAAGAGGAGTGGGACAAAATCCCTTCTGAGATGTGTGCAAAACTGGTGGCCAACTACAAGAAACGTCTGATCTCTGTGATTGCCACCAAGTACTAAATCAGGTTTTGTGAAGGGGTCAAATACTTATTTCACTCAATAAAATGCAAATCAATTTATACATTTTTTGAAATGCGTTTTTTCTGTATTTTTTTGTTTTTCTGTCTCTCACTGTTAAAATAAACCTACTATTAAAATTATAGACAGATCATTTCTTTGTCAGTGGGCAAACGTACAAAATCAGCAGGGAATCAAATACTTTTTCTTTCACTGTACCCAGAGACATGGGAACATTACCTAATGGTAAAGATCTTTACATTATATGAACCAGCCAAACACTGGCTGATATTTCTAAATGTTTCTATATTTCCAATGTTTGCCAATCACTACTGTTTTCCCCAGGAATAAAACAGGGGGAAGGGGCAAGTATGTAAACATTATAATAGCTCAAAGAGAAGATCTGTGTAATGCCTATAGCCACTTTAAATGGCTAGTCAACCCAAATGATAACTGAGCAACAGTTGCAGCCCTGGCAACTAATGGGATAGGCTGGCTCCTTATTCCTGGACCAAACTGGAGTTTTACTTCTCCTTTCACAACTGAGATACTTTCATTGTTCCTTTTATTTTCTCCATAATAACATTTTTTTAACCAAATCATCAGAAAGAACGTGACTTCATATAACCTCTACACAGTTGCAAAGATCTGTGAACTCAAAAGCGGAGTTATTAAAAGACCAGAGAGGCGTTGGAAACTATTATACTATGTAACACCTCAACATTAACAAAAAATTGGAAATTTTCAGTTTTGAGTGGACATACGCTTTAGGGTTAGTACACAACTGATATGTTTAACCACTTGCCTACAGGGCACTTACAGCCTCTTCCTGCCATAGCCATTTTTCAGCTTTCAAATTTGAATGACAATTGCGTGGTCATGCTACACTGTACCCAAACAATTTTTTTTATAATTTTCTTCACACAAATAGAGCTTTCTTTTGGTGGTATTTAATCACTGCTGGGTTTTTTATTTATTTTTTACAAACAAAAAAAAGACCAAAAATTTTGAAAAAAAAAATGTTTTTTTTACTCTTTTCCGTCAGTAAATTTTGCAACTAAGTAATTTCTTGCTTTCACTGATATGCGCTGGCTGATGAGGTGGCACTGATAGGCTGAACTGGTGGGCATTGATGAGGAGGCACTGATATGCTGCACTTATGGGCATTAATAGGTGGTACTGATGAGCACTGATAGGCGGCACTGTTAGGTGGCACTGGTGGGCACAGACAGGCGATACTGATGAGCATTGATTGACAGCAGTGATGGGCATTGATGGGAATCACTGATAGGTGGCACTGATTGCCAGCACTGACTGGCATAGATAATAGGAACTGACTGGTGGCACTTTATAAAGGAGCCAATTCAATGCAGCATGAAGATTTTATTTTACTATGCACCTTAACAAAACTTTGATGTTTGATGTCCAGTGAACAAAGGACTTTGTCATGTCCATGAATGTTGGTAGCTTTAAAAATGCAGCAAAAATCATGACATTACTTCTGCTGGGAATGAGTCCTTAAGCTGAAAATTATACACCATGTGACTTATAGTTAAAATATCCCCCAATTTATTGCACACCAGCAAAGTGCAGTGAGTCTTCTACTGTATATTTTATGCAAGGAGAGAAGAGAAGCAGCTCACAAGAACTGCGCACTGTAGAATATAATCTTGTTTACGCACACAGCTGGCTAGAACAGAAGTGCTAAACACCGCAAGGTGTTATCCATCACTAAGACAGCGGTTTCACAAAGCACTGCTGACTGTTCTGTCATGTTTAACATTACCAATCTGAACTGCCGGGACAGGCCTATTAGGAAATCAGATAAGGAAGGGACAATGGTTGGCTGGGACACATGCCTGATAGAGAAAATAAAATACACAGAACTTACTCATCAACATTATTTAAAGAGAAGCTCCAGCCCCCCCCCCCCCCCCCTCAAAAAAAATGAAGTCAGCAGCTACAAATACTATAGCTGCTGACTTTTATTATAAGCACATTTACCTGTCCAGGGATTCAGTGATGTTGGCATCTGAGCTGATTCTTCAATCAGCTTCAGGTGCAAGCGCCAACATCTCAAGTAAGGGAAACAGTCAGTGAAGCTTTGCAGCTTCACAGCTGGTTTCCTACTGTGCATGCGTAAGCCATGATGCACTTTGTGAATGGTCCCGTAGATGTGTCCCAGAAGACTGCAGAAGAAGGGGGCGGGCAGAATTCTGGCTCAGATTGCTGTGGCATATCTGATTGGGAGTGGGTACCTGTCAAAACCAGGGACCCACTCCCCCTTCTCCCGTGCAAACAAGCAGAACTTCTCCTTTTGGGTGAAGTTCCGCTTTAACACGCGACAAAAATGAATGGCAGCCATGATTTTAGTTTAGCATAACTAGAGCTGGCTGATAGATTTTTGAAGGAAAATTCTTAGGAAGAGTCTTAGGAAAATTTGTACGAAAATTCTCAGATCTATTTTATTGTTCGAAAGTTTTAATTTGCATTGAACATTTGATTTTGGAATGAATGGACTTTACCGAACGAAAACCATATGCATTGTTACAAATTCTTTTGTTCAAGAACAAATTTTCATCCCAATTCTTCACTTAATTTTCCAGTCACTGTGGTTAAAAGTAAACGTTGTGTTTTGGAAACAAATTTTTGATCTATACTGTAAACTAACAGACACCTTTGTCCAACCATCACATTTACTGAAGTGGTCCTGGAATCATGGACAGTAGGTGGCCCTCCTATCCATGATTCCTGGACCACTTCAGTAAATGAAAAAGGATGTGCTTAGACACTTTTTCACTGCAGCCAGAGCAGTCATCCCCTAACACTGAAAATCAACTTCCGTACCCTCTCTTGGGGAATGGGCAACTAAACTAGTCTCCACCAGGAGCCTGGAATGGCTGCTGGCACAGGAAATGTTTTCAGACTCATCTGAGTTCCTGATCTGGGCTAAAGGAAACTCTGTGACCATCCTTACCCAGCCATGTTGGAGTTCCTTCGCAAACACCCCCAAACTCTGGCTCCTACCTCCTTTTCCCTTGGCAGCCTACTTTTTATTTCCCCTTTCCTTTTTTTTTCTCTTCCGATTTTTTCTTTTCTTTTCTCCTTTCCCTTCTCTGCGTTTAGCAAGTGTAACACGAACAATATGCACATAGATGTGATCCCTAAAGCGAAAGCAGAATATACAACTATCTAATATCTAGCTATAATTTATGATTAACTATATGCTTATGTAAGTACTTATTGTACATTAGTTGGGGAATGTATACCCTCGACCTATAATGAATATACCGTACTTTCAGGAAAAAAATGTAAATTTTAAATAAATAACTTTGAAGCAAAATAAGGGTCAGTGCCCATCAATGCAGCCTCACCAGTGTCCAAAAATGCAGCCTGATTAGTGCCCATTAATGCAGGCTGATCAGTGCCCATCAAAGGAGATCCTGTTTGTGTAATCCAGCGGCACTTGCCCCACCCCTCCCAAGCAGCCAAGTATCAGCATATAACACATTTCGGGGGGAAAACATGTGTTATACGCCGATAAATACAGTATATTGTACCTCAAACATTGGTATATGTTTTCTATACACTTGAACTTTTATGATAACTATAAATGTGAATTTTGTCTTATATAATTGAAAACATTAATAAAATAACATTTTAAGAAAAACAAACGTTGACGTGACCCACTAATGATGACTAAAATTAACAAACTTTCTAGAGCTTTCTTTTCTCATGAATTTGTGTTAGAAATTCTACACATCTTTGGCCAGTTTACCATTAAAAGGCAGCCTATAGTCACGGTGTAAACACATGCAGGGAATTTGTACTTGAGCAACTTTAGTTCCATGTACAAATTTCAATTACAGATTCATTTTCAGAAAGAGAAAAATCAGTATAATAAAGCAATCTGTGCCTATTTAGAAACGTTGGACACACATTACAATATTGGTTTAATTCCTAAACAATTGTGCAGTAACAGGGACTACCTGATATAAATATATTGCATTGCTGAAGTGGTATTAAACCGAAAAAATAAAATGTAATACTGTATATTGCAGCTTACCAATCCTTAAACTATAACTAAAGGCAAAACTATTTTTTTTTAGTTTTGGATAGAGTGGAGAGGGATTAGAACATCTGTACATTTTTTATTGCTATCTGTATCCCCGTTAGGGAGATTCTCCCTATTGGTCCTGTTTACCATCATCAGTGAAAGTAAAAGAAAATCCCACATTTTAAGTGTTTCCAAAAATGTAATAGAGGAGAAATGTTCCAACTGGGACACCATTTCTGGTGACTTAAGGGGTCCCCAAGAAATCCCCCTAATTTGCAGGGATTTTCTTTCACTTCCTGTTTGGCTATGGGGCAGGAAGTGAAGGGAAATATTCGCAATGGGATACAGATGGCGAAAAAAAAAATCTGACAGGGGTTATAACCCTCCCTTAGTTTTGCCTATAGTTCTACCTCAAATGTGGTGAATGCATTAGTGTCTTTTTTTAGGCTTTATTTTCACTTCCTGCCTCAGGGTGTTTCTATTTTGGATAAAGGAGCAACAAAGACACAGTTGCCAATTTGGGGAGAGGGTAGCTTTAGGCTGGCTATAGATGGATTGAAATTTGACCAGTTCAGCAGGGACCCGCCAAATTTCAATCCATGTGTGGCTGTGCCTGCTCAACAGAAGTTGATCATTAGATCAACTTAAGTCAAAGGGGCTTGTTGGAAAAATTTTCTTAGTAACCTGGCCGAGCCTCTGATCAGTGTATTCTGACAGCAAAAAGTCATGCTGTCAGAATACAACGTCCCAGTGAGCAGGATTCATCTATCCACCTCCCTTGTGTAGATGGAGGAATTTGTTATTTTTTGTTATCCCTGCTGGCTGAATTAAAAAATGAATCTGCTAAGGCCAAATTTAGATGAACTTAAATACATTTGTCTAACAAAGAAGGCTGAACACCAACAAACATAAAATATACCTTTTGGGATAAAAGTTTTAAGCAGCATTAAACCCAAAAGAAAACATTTATTATATTGCAGCTTACTAATTCTTAGATGTGATGGCTGTATTAGCTTCCTTTATTAGGCTTTTTTCTATTCTGGTGATCCAGCCAGCAAATCTGTTGTTTTTTTACTAGCTGAAGCTCTCCAACAGAATGTATCAGTTTACACGGATGAGACAAACAAATTAACACTGGCAGGGGTGTATAAAATGATCAGCTTTCATTTGTGTAAAACCTTGATCCCAAAAGGAAACAAAAACGATTTGCTGTAACCGATTATAAAGTGTGAGCTATAGTTTGGCTTCAATTTGTTAGTACATTGAAGCCTACATTTAACACAACCCTCACCCCTTCTGACAATGCTGCTATTTGCTGTGCCTTCTGTGCTCATTCCTCCAGAGTTATATCACACTAATACAGGAGGTGTGTTACTGGCGAGAACACCAGGTGAAAACAGGTGAAAAAAAAAAAAAGACAAAGAAAAGAAAACTGACGCAGCTACCACTAATGATAATGATTGGAAAGCTGCAGTATAATGCATTTTTGGTTTTGGGTTTAATATTTGGCTTTAAACTAAGAAGCATTATAAACACACATCAGCGTGAAATGGTTTGTTTCAACACTCTAACTTCTACTTTTGCTGGACAGCTTGGTCTAACACAGATTTATTGGTTGGATCACAAAGTGAAAATAAGTGGAAAAAATATTAACCCTTTAACATTCTGCTCCACCGTTTGGTAGCGCACATTTTGAGTCACGCTAACTCTTTGAAAAATGTGGACTTAAGGGTTAAAAAACACACTCAACCACAATATCTAAGAATTAGTAAGGTACAATGTGTTAATTTTTTAGATTTTAATACTACTCAAGGGCCAAGATAGACTCTTGAAATACATAATTGTTGGTAACTGAAACACTCAGCAACCAATAAATGAATACTGTAGTCTCATTGGAAATGGATTACAGCACAAAACTGTTGCTGTTCACACCAAGTAATCAGTGGCTCACAGTTCTCTGATGAATTTACAAACTGCATTATTATTAGTGTAATTAAATACACTGGGGTTGAATTACCAAAGGAGTAGAACACGTTTACTTTGCAAAGTGAGTTTCCACATTGCATGGGAATTTTTACATAATTTGGTGAATGTGTTGATATTTACCTTTACAAACAATGCCCAATCAAGTGCAAGCTTGCACATGACTGGATGATTAAACTCAGCAGAGCTTCATGTCATTCATCATTCATTAAGCAGATAGAAAATCCCTTGCACAGTGAAAATTTAGTTTGCTAAGTGAATATCCTACACTCCTTTGGTAAATCCATCCCATTATGTTATTTAAAGGGGCGTTCCGGCTGTTTAAAAAAAAAAAAAGTCAGCAGCTACAAACACTGTAGCTGCTGACTTTTAATAAGGACACTTACCTGTGCAGCGAGCTTGCGATGTCGGCCTCCTCATCCATCCTAACTAAGGGAAACAGGCAGTGGAGCCTTGCAGCGTCACTGCCCGTTTCCTACTGCGCATACGCGAGCTGCGCAGCGCTTTGTGAGTGGCCCCGTTGTTTCCTGGGACACACACATGTCCCAGAAGACAACGGGACCACTCGCCGAGGAGGAAGGATTGAAGAAACAGCGCTGCGGAATAGGAAGAGGCAGATTAGGAAGACTGCCTAGCTTTTTTTTTTTAGGGTGGCCCTCCACTTTAATTTGTTGATTTCACTAGAGTGTGGCCAAATTAAAACCCCTTACCATTTGATCATTAAACCCAAAAGCAAAAATGGAATGCATTGCAGCTTACCAATCATTAGATCTGGTCGCTGCATTCGTTATTTTTTTTTTAAAGGCTTTCGCCTAGTGGTTTGGTCAGTAACACACCTCCTGTATTAGAGTGCCCCCACTCTGGATGAAGGTGCACAGGGGCACCTAAAGGCTGCGTTTGCACAATAGCAGGAGATTGTGACCGGCTCTCTATGGAGCCAGTTCACATATCTCCACAGTGGCTCCAGTGGGTCTTTTGGCCCATTTCAGGTCCAAATTCAGCCAACATTTTGGCTGAAATCAGACCTGAAACGGTGAACGAGGATGCACAGGATTCCTGCTGTGGTCCGCTGCATGCTCATATGTGAATCCAGCCTTAGACAGCAGCAGTCTGGGGGAAGGGAGTGTTAGATGCACTAGTAGATTTAGATACACTAAATAAACTAAAGCTAAACTCCAAATAAATTTTTTAAGCAGTTACAGCAATGCAATATTCAATCTTATTATTCAATATTTTAATTACACCCGTGCTAATAGTAAACAAAAAATGTGTATATGCCAGAACAAAACACTTCCAAATTAACACTGAAGAAAAAACAATTAAAAGCAGCTGTCCTACAGACCTAAATGTCCCAAACCAATAAATGAAGTCCTTTGACAATGCCATTGTTCACTATACCAATGGGTGATAGTATCAACCATACTTTGCTATTAAGACATCACATTCAGGGGACGAAATGCGTAAGGCGGGACTTCCAGTGACATCACTTCCGCTATTGTGGAATGCATGCTGGATAGCATAGCGGTGGTTTCATTTTTGGCACTCTATGCTTTTTTACACTGATGTAAGTATACTACTTTCTAAATTTTTGGGTTTTAATAAATATATTACACCATGGGAGGCTATTTTCTCTTGATTGTCTTGCTGTACTTTTCCTGGTGCCACCAGGAAACTTAAATGAACGGAGTTAACATTTAGACCATATTGATAGAGAAACCAGTGCATGGATCTTAACAGAACAATAGAGTGCTGACCACATTGGCGGGGGATCCAACACATGACACGCCAGCATAAATAACACAGTTTGAGGTCTTTACCACACTAAGAAGGGCTCAACAATGGCTGGTGAGTGCAGTGTGTGGAGGAAGAGCACTGAGGAGTGAAGACTTATGCACTTTTTCTGTATTAACTAAGGGCAGGTGTGGCTTGGATTTTCTTTCACACACAGAGCACGTTATATCAAGTGGACTGACTTATCATAATAAGTGTTTATTGTTGATACTATCACACATTGGTATAGTGAACATTAGCACAGTCTTCCTTAGCAAATTACTTGAATTACTAGTTACAGCAATAGTTTTGTTTCTTTTGGGATAAAGGTTTTGCATAAATAAATAAAAGCTGATCACTGTAAGCACCCCTGTCTGTGGTAGATGGTTTGTTTCAGACCTCTAACTGCTACATCTGCAGGTCAGTGTATTCTGTTAAAAACAACAGACTGGGGGTGTGTGGCTTGGTAAGGGATCACACTGATCCCAAAGGGCATTTACAGTGCTAATATCCCCACCACCTATTTCAGGACCGGATGATTACCTTGGGGAGCAAACCTGCGATTTAGAAGCTCTGCCTCTCAGAAGACCAGAGAGGACCAAGCCTGGGTAGAGTTCGTCAAGATGGCGCCTGCTCCCTACCACAGTGTGCACCAAGGGACAGGAGGAGGGAGGCAGCCAGTAAACTGGAGCGGTTTGCCCACAACACAAGAAAGGACACTGCTCACATTTCAGCCCCTAATACAGAGGACAGTGGAGGTCAGTGAATCTGTCCATCCTAAGGAAGAGTGGAGAAAGGTACTGAAGCGCACTGGGGCATTATTATCTGCCCTGTCCTTGCATGGATGGGTGGGGGGAGCCCACACTTAATCGCTTGCCGACCAGCGCATGCCGATGTACGTCGGCAGAACGGCACTGGTAGGCAAAAGAGCGTAGGGTACGTCCCCTTTAAAAGCGGTGTCGCGGGCACGCAACTGCTGCAGTCTCCGTGGCCATGGACTCTATGTCGGCCAGGTGCCTGCAATCGTGTCACGGAGAGGAAGAAAGGGGATATGCTTTTGTCAAACCATTTCCCCGTTCTGCCTAGTGACAGGACAGTGATCACAGCTCTGTCATTGAGAGCAGTGATAATTTGTGGGGAAAAAGGATGCCCATTTTGTTTGGGTACAACGCCGCACAACCGCGCAATTGTCAGTTAAATCGACGCAGTGGCGAATCACAAAAATGCTCTGGTCAGGAAGGGGGTAAAATCCTCCGGGGCTCAAGTGGTTAAGGATGTTTTTCAGGCAATTTAGAAACTCTTCATTGTGCTCTCTCATCACACAATTCCAATGCCTCAGGGAGAATATCATTATTATGAGTCAGGACATGTAGAAGGTGACAGAGTACAGCAGCTCTAGAAGGGGGACTGAGTATTCTTGAGGATCAGGTACCTCCTTTGAGTAGGGATCACAAGGCAACAAGTCTGCTAGTCTTCAATCATGACAACCATATTGAAGATATGTAGAACAGGCTCAGATGTTACATTAAGATTTTGGGGCTCCCTAAGCGTATTGAGGGGAAAGATCACATGGGGTATGTTGAGCACTCGCTCCTGGAAATCATTGGCATGGAGTCCTTACACCATTTTTTGCAGTGGAAGTGCACATAGGATCCCTGCCTGTCCTCTTCCCCAGGAACCCAACCCCCCCCCCCCCAACACTCCCCTTTATTTTGAAACTGCTCCACTATAGGGGTCAAGACACCATCTCCCTGGCCTACACCAAGGGAAATACGGAACTTATTGGCTCAAAGATATCTTTCTACTTGACTTCTTGGCTGAAGTGCAGCAGCAATTAACTGAACTGTAGCAGACATTAAGAAGTGGTTGCTACACCTTCAGACAGGATAAAACAGCAGACTTACTGGCTAGATAATTAGGGGAAAAGAAAGGAAAAAAAAAAGCCTAATGAAGAAAACAAATGCAGCCATCACATTTAAGACTTTGTGACCTACAATATAATAAAAGTTTGCTTTTGTGGGTATATTACCGCTTTAAACAAATTATAATATACAAGAAAATATATAGAAAATTCTGCCCTAAATTTCAGGTTATTAGAAAAAAGACTATATAATTAATTATGTAATTGCACAGCTAACTTAACACGCTGCCACATAATCAGAATTGCTTGCTAACATCTAGATTTCTTTGTAGTTTTGACTATAACAAATGCCCAATACTGTGCAAGGCTGAAACTGCTGGTGACACTAACCAACAGGAGTAATTGGGAGAGGTACATCTTTTACTTGTCTAATTGTTCTTTGCCCTGACAACAGTAAGGGAGCTGAAATAGAGGACACTTCCCACCAGCTAAAGACATGTGCCAGTAAACATATACAATATTTATTAATGTAACTATATCTAGCCAAGTTATTCAGAAGCTAAGTGTCTGATGAGATCAGAATGTTGGAGGTGTGACTTTTTGGCCTAAAATAGAAATGGAAGATTCAGAGCATTAATCCTAATTTTCTTTAACATTTGGAGTTTTAGGACACAAATAATTTGTTGATAATACATCATCAATTTAACATTTTCATTTTGTCTTTGTGGACCCTGCTTTGTGCACTGGTGTGCAGTCATTTTGGAACAGGAGAGAGCCATCCCCAAAATGCAAAATGTTCCCACAAAGTTGGGAGCATGAAATTGTCTAAAATGTTTTGGTATGCTGAAGCCTTACTGGAACGAAGGGGCCAAGTCCAAACCCTGAAGAACAACCCCACACTATAATCCCCCAAATGATTTGGACCATTGCACAAAGCAAGATCCATAAAGACATGGATGAGGGAGTTTGGAGTGGAGGAACTTGACTGGCTTACACAGATTCCTGACCTCAACACGATAAAACACCTTTGGGATAAATTAGAGCGGAGACTGCGAGCCAGGCATTCTGGTCCAACATCAGTGCGCCTAACCTCACAAATGCTCTTCTGGAAGAATGGTCAAACATTCCCATAGACACACTCCTAAAGCTTGTGGACAGCCTTCCTAGAAGAGTTGAAGCTGTTATAGCTGCAAAGGGTGGACCAACTCAATATTGAACCCTACGGACTAAGACTTGGATGCCATTAGAGTACATGTGTGTGTGTAAAGGCAGGAGTCACAATACTTTTGACAATATAGTGAATTTAAAATAAAAAGCAAATGAATATATTAGTTGTCATATTCAATCAAAAGATTAAGTTGGGTCTATTTTTGTTTTCAGTAGTACTTACTATGTGTTACAAAATAAAGCTGTGTTTTACCTTATCGATATATTGATGGTTTAGACCACAATGTCAAATCATATATATTTTTTTCCTATATATTAAGGAGCTAAATAATCCCACTTTCACAAATTTATATATATATATATATATATATATATATATATATATATATATATATATATATATATATATATTCCAGACAGGGAATGAATGCGAGTGTCTTGTGAATGAATTAATGTCAAGTGACAGTACAGTGTCTGAAACAATCTCTTAATATATGAAGACAAAAACCTTAATTTGTCAAATTATCCAACAGTGAATGGCCACGGTCAAACCTGGGCTGCGCATGCTGGGAAATACACAAGTTCCAGCGTGTTCTCCCTCTATCCGTTCCCACACAGCTGTCCATCAAACGCTACTTTCTGCCCGCGGTCTATTAAATATTTCCCTCACAAATCAATTTTACACATGATCAGCCCATACTCCTACTGAGCTGAACCTCCCTGTTAATTAAGTGAAGAAATTACCATATATATTATATTAATGCAAACATCATTCAGCTGGTAATTCACGGCTGATCTGGATAATGGAAAGGTTGAACACCCATTAACCCAAGCCAACAAAATGGGTTGGCTGGGAAATTCGAGCAGGTCTCCTGTGACATGTCCCTCTAACTGCAGCACTGCAGTATCTCATATTGTAATAATTAAAATCAATACTGGCATCTCTGGATGGGAGTTGTCCTCAATAGCAATACCTTAAAATAAAAGCGGGAGGGGGGTTTGTGAATGGGGGGGGGGGAATTCATTTTTCCTTTATCTCACCATTATCACCTTGGTGCAGACTAATTCGGCAAGTGTGCCCCTCTTACAGATAGTTGAATGCACCAGAGATTGACATCTCCAGAAAGAAATAAAAAATTCTAACATCTCATTTTTAACAAATGAAAGCACAATTTTCCCATGCAGTTGAGAATTATCAGCAATCATAAAACAGGACAGAAGGAGGAGGGAGTAAAATACATTTAGCACTTCATCTTCTGAGGGCTTCTTCTGGGTCTCAGTTATCACTGCTCCTTCATTCCCTCTTTTTGTGTCTTCTTGCATTGATCTCTGTCTTTTCATGTCTTAAAAATAAATAAACAAAAGAGAGAGAGAGTCTGTTATATTCTGGGTTGAGAATGGGAGCGATAGACAAAACACAAAGCGCAAAGCTACAAGGCTGATGGGCTTCTGCAATATAAAGCAACGATGAAGAGCAAAGTGCTGTAACTCAAAGCATCTGGTTACAGGAAAAAAAAAAAAAAAAAAACCTCAAAACCCGATTAGCTTCAATGGGCAACAGGACTACATTAAACTTTGCTGTAGTTTGGACAATTCAGACCCAATGCAAATAAGCAAAGACAGTAGCGAAACCTTGGGGCATAAAAGATGGAAGAGAATCTATCTGACAGATTACAGACCTCTAAAGCTACAATCATATTGTACAATCTGTGCATAATTTTAATATGTAACAAATACTTTGTAGAGTGAAGGGCCTGTCAAAACAAGAAATCCATTTATATTTCTTCAGGCAGGTGCTTAAAGTATAACTAAAGGCAAAACTTTTTTTTATTCTTGGATTGAATGCAGAAGGATTAGAACCCCTGCCAGTTTTAATTGCTGTTTGTGCCCCCATTAAGGAGATTCACCCTCCCCATTTGTTGCGTTTACCACGATCATTGAATGTGAAAGTAAAAGAAAATCACAAATTTTGGGTTGTCCCCAAGGAATTCCCTTAATTTGCAGGGATTTGCTTTCACTTCCTGTTTGGCTGTTGGACAGAAGGTGAAGGGAAATCTCTGCAATGGGACACAGATGGCGAAAAAAAAAAATCTCTCAGGGGTTATAACCCTCCCTTACTTTATCGAAAATGAAAAAAAAAAAAAAAAGTTGTGCCTATAGTTCTACTTTAATTTACATAGCTGGAACTATTATTATTATTCAGGATTTATATAGCGCCAACAGTTTGCGCAGCGCTTTACAATATGAGTACCTAAATGATCCATTCTGCGCAATCGTGCAGACCCTTACACTACATTGTTGTTAATGGGTCTAAAGGGAATTGTACAATCAGCATGAAAACGTGCATGACTAGTTTTACATTTCCCTTTCCAATATTAAATGCACGTATGTATTAATTATAATGATTTTGTATTGTAATGTTATAACTTTTTTTTATCTGGAATGATTGTATTTCTACAAGTTTTTACAAATTTGAATAAAATTATAATTTTAGATAATATGTTGTGCATTAAAAGTCCCTTTTGACTACTTATACCTCTGTATGTCCCCTTTGCAATCTATGAGAAAGATGAGGCAAGACTCTAGATGAATTAAGGCAGAATGGGGCCTTCAGCAAGGTAGCAGCTTTACCTGTCTCATCTGCAGTAGCATCCCCTTCCCCCATCAGCCACAAACTTCCCACAACTGTGACCAACTATGCCATCTGCCTGGGCCTCCTCAACATCCACCAGGCCCTAGGCTCTTGTAGATGGCAGGTATGGCTCATAATCCAATAATACATGATGTACACAGAAAAGTTGGTGTACTTGCCGTAGAAAGAAACTTTCAGCAATGAGACAGAGTCAAATAAATAACTACCCTCATATACGTATTTCAGATATGCATAACCTCTATACATCATATATATCTATACCTCTCTCTCTCTCTCTCTCTCTCTCTATATATATATATATATATATATATATATATATATATATATATATATATATATACACACATACACACACACACACACAGTTGTGCTCATAAGTTTACATACCCTTGCAGAATTTATTATTTCTTGCCCATTTTTCAGAGAATATGACTGATAACACAAAAATGTTTCTTTCACTCATGGTTAGTGTTTGGCTGAAGCCATTTATTATCAATCAACTGTTTTTACTCTTTTTTTAATCATAATGAAAACAGAAACTTTCCAAATGACCCTGATCAAAGGTGTACATATCCTGGTGATTTTGGCCTGATAATATGCACACAAGTTGACACAAAGGGGTTAGAATGGTTATTAAAAGGTAACCATCCTCACCTGTGATCTGTTTTCTTGTAATTAGTCTGTGTATATAAAAGGTCAATGAGTTTCTGGGACTCCTGACAGACCCTTGCATCTTTCATCCAGTGCTGCACTGACATTTCTGGATTCTTGGAGTCATGGGGAAAGCAAAATAAATGTCAAAGGATCTGCGGAAAAACTGTAGAACTGTATAAAACAGGAAAGGGATATAAAAAGATATCCAAAGAATTGAGAATGCCAATCAACAGTGTTCACACTCTAATCATGGAAAATGAGGGGTTCTGTTGAAACCAAACCACTGTCAGGTAGACCAACTAAGATTTTAGCCACAACTGCCAGGAAAATTGTTCGGGATGCAAAGAAAAACACACAAATAACTTCAGGTGAAATGCAGGACTATCTGAAAACATGTGGTGTGGCTGTTTGATGATGCACAATAAGGAGGCACTTGAAGAAAGATGGGCTGCATGGTCGAATCGCCAGAACAAAGCCATTACTACGCAAATGCAACAAAGTATCCCGCTTACAATATGCCAAACAGCACAGAGACAAGACTCAAAACCTTATGGGACAGTCATTTGGAGTGATAAGACCAAAAGTTTGCTTTTTGGCCATAAACACTACAGTTGGAGAGGAGTCAACAAGGCCTATGTTGAAAGGTACGCTATTCCGACTGTGAAACACAGAGGTGGATCGCTGATGTTTTGGGGCTGTGCGAGCTACAAAGGCACAGGAAATTTGGTCAAAATTGATGGCAAGATGAATGCGTTACCAAAAAATACTGGAAGAAAATTTGCATTCATTAGCCAGGAAGCTGCGCATGAGACATACTTGGACATTCCAACATGACAATGATCCAAAACACAAGGCCAAGTTGACCTGTCATTGGCTACAGCAGAATAAAGTGAAGGATCTGGAGTGGCCATCTCAGTCTTCTGACCTCAATATCATTGAACCACTCTAGGAAGATCTCAAACGTGCAGTTCATGCAAGATAGCCCAAGAATTTACAGGAACTGGAGGCTTTACTATCTGAGAAGATAAAGAGCCTCATCCACAATTACCACAAAAGACATCAAGCTGTCATTGATGTTAAAGGGGGCAAAACACGGTATTAAGAAATGGGGTATATAAACTTTTGATCAGGGTCATTTGGGTAGTTTTTGTTTTCATTGCGATTCAAAAAGAGTAACACGGTTGATTGATAATAAATGGCTTTAGCCAAACACTAACCATGAGTGAAAGAAAAGTTTTTGTGTTATCATTCATATTCTCTGAAAAATGGACAATAAATCATAAATTCTGCTGGGGTATGCAAACTTATGAGTGTATATATATATATACACATATACATACACACACACACGTACATATACTAATTCTTTGTGGCATAGCTTCAACAAGGTATTGGAAACATTCTTCAGAGATTTTGGTACATATCGACATCATAGCATCACGTGGTCCACCACATCCCAAAGGTGCTCTATTGGATTAAGATCTGGTGACTGTGAAGGCCATCGGAGTACAGTGACCTCATTGTCATGTTCAAGAAACCAGTGGTGAGATGATTTATGCTTTGTGACATAGTGCATTATCCTACTGGAAGTAGCCATCAGAAGATGAGTACACTGTAGTCATAAAGGGATGGACATGGTCAGCAACATTACTAGGGGAGGCTGTGGCATTTAAACAATGTTCAAGTGGTACTAAGGGGCCCAAAATGTCCCAAGAAAATATCCCCACACCATTATACCACCACCAGCCTGAACCGTTGATACAAGGCAGGATGGATCCATGCTTTTAGGTTGTTTACACCAAATTCTGACCCTACCATCTGAATGTCACATGAAATCGAGATTTATCAGACCAGGCAATGCCTTTACAATCTTCTATTGTCAAATATTGGTCAGCCTGTGCGAATTATAGCCTCAGTTTCCTGTTCTTAGCTGACAGGAGTGGCACCCGGTGTGGTCTACTGCTGCTGTAGCCCTTCTACTACAAGGTTCAATGTGTTGTGTGTTCAGAGATGGTATTCTGCATACCTTGGTTGTAACGAGTGGTTATTTGAGTTACTGTTGCCTTTCTATTATCATGAACCAGTCTGCCCATTCTCCTCTGACATCAACAAGGCATTTTTGTCCCCACAACAGTCACTCACTGGATATTTTCTCTTTTTTGGACCATTCTCTGTAAACCCTAGTGATGGTTGTGCGTGAAAATCCCAGTAGATCAGCAGCAACAACCATGACACATTCAAAGCCACTTAAATCCCCTTTATTCCCCATGCTGATGCTCGGTTTGAAATTCAGCAAGTCATCTTCACCACATCTAGATGCCTAAATGCATTGCGTTGCTACCATGTGATTGGTTGATTAGCAATATGTGTTAAAAAGCATTTGAACAGGTGTATCTCATAAAGTGGATGGTGAGTTTATATATACTGTATATACAGTATATAGCAATAATAATAGTCTAAAAACATCCCAATACATTTTTGCACAACAGAGAACGATAAAAAAAAAAAAAAACATTGAATACCTGGCCATGTTTCAACCCATTGACTGTAAGATTCCAGTTCAATTTTCCTGACAGCCAAGTCTTTGTTGATTACAACAGGGTTTTTGAAACGATCTGAAGGTTTGCGCTGTCTGTCTGCTGCAAAATCATCATTACCATTCTAAAGAATAAGAGGGGAAGAAAAAAGAAAGATATGGAGTAAAAATCATTTGTCTTTAGGTTTTCATTATTCAATAATTACAAGCTAAACAGGGACAACTGGAAAGAAAAAGGAAATTACGTTTCCATGAGAAACAGCCCTGCTTCTGCCCAAAGTTTCATTCATCAGTCTAGTGGTTCACGTAATAATATTCTCAAATGAACATGTACAATTCGTAAACTGAATTCTGGTAGAATGAGGTCATCATAAAAAGTTTCTTAGGTGCACAATACACTGCCGATTGTGTATGGAAAATCTGCAGGTGTATTACCTTTTGTATACCTAAAAGGGTGTACACCCACAAATAAATCTTTGTAAATATATCATAGTAATCATTTCTATACATTTTAATATAACTGCTCCAGTCTTCAATATGCAAATGTGCTCCCCTGGCAAATTTGACAACCAGAATAATTAGTTGTTAGCATATTAGTCACAGCTGCTCTACTGGGAGATGAATAAAGATAACGGTGTTAATTCTGGCAGTGCCAAAATTTTGTATATTTTATACTATAAAATACAGATAAAATACTTGCATAATGCATGGTACCAACTAGTAGCTAAAAAGAAGATTCACCTCTTCTGCTGGGGAACCAAGGGATACCAGGTTTTATCTATTTTTGCATGGCTCATTTTTGAACTGTCTGCAGTGATGTGCAGAGAAAGAGGGAGTTGCATGATAACATGGAAATTGTCTGCATTTTGTTGACTATTAGAAGTATAAGGACCCCACAAACTGTAGTTAATTTTACAAATAGAGGGTTGTTGTTTATTTAAAACTGCAGAGGAATTTTCTTTTAAGGGGACACTTTAGATTTTTTAATTCTGACAATATGTTAAAGTGGAGATCCACCCAAAAGTGGAACTTCCGCTTTAAGCCCTCCTTGCCCCCTTACATGCCACATTTGGTATGGATTTTTTTTTTGGGGGGGAGTGGGTGACTAGTTTTGAGTGGGACTTCCTGTCACACTTCTGACTATGGGCCACCTAGGTGACTCCTCCTCTCCCCTTGGATGACCCCTCCCTCTTGACAATCTTCTGGGACATGTCCCAGAAGACTGCCTGTCTACTTGGCGAGCGCATGCACAGTGCACTCCCAGCCGAAAAGCTGCAGGTGGCCGGATGCCCACAGTTTCAATGGATGTGCCACGGAGAGGAGGGGGAGAGGAGCGAGGCTCCGTGCGGCCGCATCGCTGGACCATGGGACAGGTGAGTGTCTGTTTATTAAAAGTCAAGACCTACACTTTTTTTAGCTGCTGACTTTTAACAAACAAAAAAAAGCCTGGAACTCTGCTTTAAGTAAATAAATAAAAGTGGACCTATACTGCGTTAAAGTAGAATTCTAGGCTAAGCCTAACTAGTCCTACAAATGCTCTGTCTTCTCCTCTTAACACCTATGCTGAATAAAGATGTAGATGCTTACCTATTTACACCTCACCCCTGTCCGGTCACGTGATCCCATGTGCCAGCCAGCAGCAATTGCAGCAGAGACCAGAGAGCGCTTGACAACAAGTAGTAAAGCCCAGAGCAGTGATGTCCCCCATAGGCTCATATGGACCATCCCCCCACTCTCACCTGCAGCTGCCACTGGCTGACACAGGGGTGCTGGATTATATGACTGGACTGGAGTGGGCTGAAAATATCTTTCTTACCAAGGTTAGTAAGCACAGATGTTATGAACGAATGGAGGAAGTTTAACACTATTTACCTTTAGCTTGGAATTCTTCTTTAAGGATCTCCTGCTAATTTGACTCTCTGGTCAAACTAAATATTTAGGTGACAATGGAGGAGCAAAAATACTGATCACTTAACTGCTACTCTAATATCTCTCCTTTGTTAGTCATGAACTCAGTGCTTAGTCACTGATCACATTCTGGCCAAAGAGCTTGAGATCAGCAGGGCTACACAACATGGCCTGAACATCAGTCTATAAGCCCCTCCCATCAAGTTAATTGGACAAATTTCTTGGCATTTAGTTATAGCAATTCCCTGCAGAGGGTATGGAGCTGTGGGTTCTTCAGGATAGTATTTCTGGACCTCTTTTTAATTTAAATGGCAGGAGGGTTTAGCTTATAGGGTTTTTAAAAAAGAGATTATATTATTAAATTTAAAATGCTTGTGTCCTATTTAAAAGATATACTCTTGGGGCGTGGCTTAGCGCACAGAGCTGTAAGACGTGCATTGCGGCAGCTCCCGGTCCTGACGGCTCTTACGGGGTTCTATCTTCTCCATTTCTGCTCCCATCCTCATCAAACCACACGAAGGGCAAGGGGAAGCCCAAAGATCATACTAAACCCGCCGGTGACCAGACACAGGGCCACTTAGGGCAATCTCTCACCCAAGCATCTGCGGCCTACATGAATCAGGGGAAATTCAAGATGGCACTGGCCCGCTCTGAGCCAGCAGACATCATGCAGGTACGTTCCAGGGGCCGTTCTGCCTCCCTTGCAGACTTTGAGCCATCCATACACAGCCCTCAGCCTCTCACAAGCCTCACTGTGCTCCGGGGATGGCTGAGATATAGAGTCACAGATGCGATTACTGCATGCATACATGCGCTCCTTGCATACAAAAAAAGACCTGGGGGTTCGCATGGAAGATATCAAGAACACTACTGATGGCATTTGCAATACTTTACAGACTCATGAGGAGACCCTGAACTCCCACACTGTTTTGCTGCAGCAGCTCATGTATCAGTAGGACGACATTGAGAAACATAAAAGATGGAACAATATTAGAATCCGTGGCATCCCTGAAACAGTGGAGCACAAGGATCTGGCAGGGGCAGTCATCGTCATTTTTAATCAGTTACTCCAGCAGCCTAAAGATGCTCCTATTGAATTGGACAGTGTTCACAGGACCTCAGAATCCTGATTCTTCCTTTGTCTGCGATACACTATGCAGGGTCCACTTTTACAAGGTTAAGAGGAAATCATGCAGGCCACCAGCACACAAGATTCCATCCAACTGAACAAAACCACTCACATCTCTCCTCCAGGAGAAACACATCAAATACAAATGAAGGTTCACATTCCAGCTGCAGGTCCACCATGAAGGCAAAACAGCCCTGTTTTTGCCCAGGGCACACACCCTACATCCGTGATACATTAGAGCCCACTACCTCGATTTTTTTTAGACAGTCTGTGCAGCAGTTAGGTTTTCTGCTTTTTTTGCACTGTTTTTGCCTTTTTGTTTCTAGACGTCCATTGGACTCCTACCCACAATGTATCTGGCCTGTGTGATTATGATGATTTGGTTACCTCACCTACTACTACTGCTCGGCTCTTGTTCCCCACAGTGTCCTCCAGATTCCCTTATATCCAGCCGATGACAATATGGAGGACTATCTGTCTTATCCTATGTTTCTATGCCTCATAGTTCCTGTTGAATTATATATAATCTATGATGTTTGGTATCTCTTGTATGGCATACATTTACCCTACCCCCATAGGCCTCCGGGACCGGGAGGCGCCCCGTGTGCTTACCACGACTACCCCCCTTAGGACCGACAGTGCATGAATACACACTATACATTTTCTAGACAGTTATACATATTAGAAATGTTCTTACTTATTCAATGGTTTATTGCTTCCACCTAGTGGACTATTTTTAGTTCAATGGTGGTTTCCTTCTTCTACTGTTCTAATTCTTATTTTTCTCCTGAACTGGAGATGGGTCCCGCCCACCCTCCTTACTCTGACCTCCTCACCCCTTTCTATTCTGCTCTCTCTGCCTTCCTCACACCTCCCCCTTAACCATCTCCTATTCCTTCTTATTGAGCAAGCCTTGTTGCAAATCCAGCCTGGTGTTAGTTATTTTGTGGAAAATCAGTGTCCCCCTCTCTTTTCACTATTACTGTGATGTCCCATGATCATATAGCGTTATCATCCTTTACCTGCAGGGGTTTTAATACTCCCGAGAAGAGAAGCCAGATTTTATACTACTTCCACAAAGCCAGGACTCAAATTTTACTCTTGCAGGAGACCCACTTTAGGGCCACGGCGGTCCCGACACTTAATAACTATTACTATCATCAGTGGTATCATAGTACAAACCCAAACACCAAATTAAAAGGGGTCTCTATAACCTTTCATAAATCTTTCCACCCGGAGGTTCTAGACTCCCTAGTTGACACTTAGGCCATTTCCTTTTTCTCAAATTAAAATCGAAATCCTCTATTTTTACAGTGGCCAACGTGTATGGACCTAACCAAGACCAGGGGAGCTTCCTGTTCATGGTTCTGAACAAATTACTCTCCTTTGGCGGTCCCCATTTCATTCTAGGTGGAGACCTCAATCTAACCCTTTCCCTGGCCGTGGACACTTCCTCGGGTAAGTCTTCCATCTCTCGCTCCTCTTTCACACACATCAAATCGCTCATGCATTCTGCTATGGTGGATTCCAGGCGCATGCAGCACTCATTTGAGAGAGATTACAGCTGTTATTCAATAGCCCACAACTCTAATAGTCGTATTGACTCCTTCCTTGTCTCCCAATCCTTGTTAGATATTCCACTTAGGGCGTCCCTTGGTAATATAGGATGATCAGACCATGCCCCCATAGACTTAAGCCTGGTACACCCCCCTAAGTCCCAGAAGACATTTTCATGGCACTTGAATGACAATTTATTGAAAGACACCTTATGTGTAGCAGCAATTGAGTGGACGATCAGTGGCTTTATTCAGGATCACCGGTCTGACGAAACCAGCCCCCTTATTAAAAGGGAAGCCTTAAAATGTGTGTTTCAGTGGACATTCATACAGCCCGATTCCCACTTAAAGAAGGCCAGATCTGCTGATATAGCCTAACTTCTGTCCACTATAGCTACACTCAAACTTGCCCATAAACGGGACCCAGAACCTATAACATTTGTGGACCTCTCTAACGCCAGTCGAGAATTGCTTCGTATACTAGATTCCCACTCCCTCATAGCTAGAGACAGCGGATGTAACCACCATTACACTTTAGCCAACAAATGTGGGCAACATCCAGCGAGGGTCCTCCATCCACACCCACCATGTTCACCCATCCAACATATCTGCACTGCCAATCATCAAAAGATTAGCAACACTCGGGGTATATCCAATGCCTTTTGACACTACTACTCTTAGCTGTATAACCAACTAAAACCCATACAGGGGACCCACATCTCTCCAGCATGGAGGATTACATTTAAGAGACGGCCCTGCCACAGACAGATGCCAAGGAGTCTGCTGATCTGGATAACCCTCTATTGGAAGGGGAATTCCTAGGCACCATTAAATCCCTAAAATCTGGAAAGTGCCCAGGCCCAGATGGGTTTTCCCCTAGGTTCTACAAATCATTTTCCCAGTCCCTCGCCCCGCTGCTCTCAGAGGCATTCAATTCAATAGATGACTCCCACCTACCATCTAAAGACTTTTTAACCACTAACATCTCTGTCCTCCTCAAACCAAGCAAGGATCCTTCTCAGTGTAGCAGTTATCGGCCGATTTCACCCCTCAACTTAGACGTTAAACCTTTTGCAAAAGTTTTAGCAAACCGCTCATCACCCCTTTTACCCTAAGTCATTCATAAGGACCAGCTGGGTTTCGTCCCTGGACGAGAGGCCAGGGACAACACCACTAAAACCATTCACCACATCTCTTACATTCAGAGACACAACTTAAAGGCATGTCTTCTAGCCTTTGACACAGAGAAGGGGTTTGACCGGATCAATTGGCAGTTCTTGCATCTCTCCACGGAACAGACAGGCCTCGGTAACACCTTTGTATCCAAGGCTCTGTCACTATACTCCCAGCCCTCTGTCTCTGTATTGGTTAATGGTTCCTTGTCCACACCAATATCTGTCTATTCCAATATCTCTAACGGTACCTGCCAGGGATGCCCCCTGTCCCCTTTACTCTATGTTCTGGTATTGGAACACCTGGGCCAATACCAGAACACAGAGTAAAGGGGACAGGGGGCATCCCTGGTGGGTACCGTTAGAGATATTAATGGTGTGGACAAGGAATCATTAACCTTAACATTTCTTTACCGTCCACTACCCTCGCCCGAGTAGGGGCTAAATTTTCGTTCCAATGGGGCTCCAGAGGCATCTCCTATTTAGGGATAATGATTCCCTCCAACTTATTGGACTTCTATGCCCTTAATTATCTCCCCTTACTGACCCATCTTAGGAAAGAATTAGATACATGAAACTCGTCCTCACTACCTTGGTTTGGTCGCATTAATATACTCAAAATGGACACCCTCCCATAGCTACTTTATTTCAGACAGTACTTATAATGGTTCCCAATCGTTTCTTCAGTTTCCTACGCTCCATGTTAATACGTTTCATGTACCCACGTACCCCAAAACTCAAGGTGGTGTGGGCCTCCCAGACTTCGAACTATACCATAGGGTGGCTCAGTTATCTAGGATATTGGAATAGTTCCCTCGCCCCTTCCCTAAAGCATCCACCATGGCAGAACAAGCTCTCCACCTTCGACCTACGGGTCCTACTATGGGGATACGGGCAGAAGCTGAATTTACTTTCCTCCTCCTCCCCATTGACCACCGCTGCTTTACATTTATGGTACAAAAAAGGGCTGTCCACACTTCTATCCACAGACCCCTCACGTCATTGTTTGACCAACCCACGCTGCCTCAGGGTATGGGGTGCAATATGGTAGGCCCACACACACGCTCTACCTGACCTATAGCAGGCTCATTTGTAAATTCCACCTTGGGTACCCCTGTTGTGCCAAGGGGCTATGTAACCGGCTTAAGACCCTTTCGTATATCCTCCTTCTGCTCTGATCTATTCTAATCCTCCCAAATTGATAGAACCTTGACAGGTTATGAACAGCTGTGCTCTTTCTCAGAAACACCCCCCAGACACTTGCTCTCTACTATCTACAAATTACAACACTCACTGCTGCACGATAAACCCCCTCTTGGTCTGCAGATTTGGGAAGGGAGCTTTCTTTAGCCGACTGGCAAAAGCCATTTCACTTCACGCACATATCTTCTATATCCTGCTATACCCATTGAAAAAAACTTTAAACGCCAATCCAGACGGTACAGGGATCACTACATAAAATATTTCCAACAGTCCCCCCTTCATGTTGGAGATGCGGTTAGGCTGAGGGATGCTATTTACACATTAGGTGGAATTGTACTGAAATACAACCAATCTGGTCCCAGGATTTACCATACATAGCAGCCTCTATGATCGGCCACTGGCACCCACCCCAGAGATAGCTTTATTATCCATGCTTCCAGGCTCCATACCCTCCCAAAAAAGCAATTTATTGTCCTTTTTCTTGTCAGCCGGCAGACAGCCCCCTATTTTGGAAAACAACTACCACCCCCCCTTTGTCTTTGTGGGTCTCCATGGTTGATGACATCATGTGTATGGAAGAGATGCTAGCCCTAAACAATGACACTTATGAAAAATGTAAGGTCTTATGGCTCATTTGCCTTGACTTTTCTACCTCGGGCTCTCTGAAAAATATGCTGGCACCTCCTGGCCAACATGGAAACACTTCCTGATTCCATCACACAGGTTTGCTTCACCAAGGTTTGCTCAACTCCCCTCTGATTCTCTCTCTTGCTCTGAACTTCCCCCATTTTCTTCTTTCTTCTCTCCCTTTTTTCTTTGATATTTTTATGTCTCCTCGCCCCAAATCTGAATGTTCTATTCCAGAACTCTGATATGTTTTACTTTGAGACGTAAGGGTTTTTGCCTCTTGATATTACAAGCTACCTACATGATGGTACTTCACCTAGGCTTATGTTTCGACACGCATTGGATACGAGAATTAGATTGTACAATTTTCTGTAATAAACGTTTAGTAATTATCTATGTTCTTCTATTTTGTTAAATATAATAAAACATATTTGACTCTAAAAGATAAACTATAATATTTTGAGTCACTTTCATAAATTTTTTAGTTCTTTTAAATGTTTTACAACCTTTGTTCTGCAATTTAACACATGACAAAAAATACCAAGAGTGCTGGGTTAATTAATGAGTAGACATCAGAGCAGTCAGCTGTCCCAACAAGGCATAGACAAAAACACTATTTGAGCTTATAGTGATTCTAAAGGCAGCCAACTAAGTCCCAATAAAAGATAAGTCACCTTATTCACTGGTAAGTGTGAATTTAGGCTTGAGCTATTGAGCTCTGTAAGTTACAGGTTTTACAGCAAAATGAAGTAAATAAATCAAGTTTTACATTAAAATGGAGATCGGGTATGTGGCCAACCTGCTCTTAACGTACGAATAGCTGTCATTGTCATTGCATTCCCTGTTTAGCATACATAAATTAATTCACAATAGATACAGATCTTTATTTTCACTACGTGAATATAACTTTCAAATCTAAATAGACATTGCTGAAAATAACCTTTTTAAGCCTAATGTGTGTGGGTTGAACTACGCAGATATAACTACTTTCACTAAAACTGTTAGTTTACAAAAGAGCTGCATTCACCATATAGGTGACAGGCTTACTTTAGTAACTGTGACAAGTTCATAATAATAACTGCCTGCAGACTCATGTAAAGTGGTTGTAAACTCTGTTACACCACTTTTACCTACAGGTAAGCCTATAAGGCTTACCTGTAGGTACTTTGAATATTTCCTAAACTTGCACAGTTCAGGAGATATTCAGTATATGCGCTGCTGCCGACGTCATCGGCACATGCGAACTGAAGAAAGAGGTTGCTGGTGCCTTTTCTTAAGGAGTCATGCAGTGACCGGCGGCTCCCGCATGCATGCGTGGGAGTGATGTCACTGCGGCTCTGGCCAATCACAGCGTCAGAGGCGCGAACACGGAAGTAACTCCAATGGAAGATGTCTGCTCTGTACTCAGAGGGCCGACACCGATCCAGGGCATCGTTCTAAAAGTAAATATTTCATAATGAGCTTGTATGTGATGCATACTAGCTCATTATGCCTTTGTCTTGCAGTTTTCTTTTTTTTTCGAGGATTAAAACCTTTTTAAGTCAGCATTCATAAGATATGTATAAAACACATACATATTTATTTAATATATGATTAAGATGTTTCTCCCAGATCTGTAATCACTGTGAACCACACATCATTATTTGCTTATCCAAACTCATTATATTACTGATATGAACTTAAGCAAACAGCAGTAGTGACTACACCAAACATTTTTTATGTAATTGCAAAAGCAAAACTATAATGGGGATTTTACTGTCTATAACTGCAAACCACATTACTTAATATGGTAGACAAATCTGACCTTATTCTGAGAAAGTTTCTTAATCACCTAGCCCTTAAACTAATCATAGTTTTTTTTTCCATTAAGAATAGGTCAAGCCAATAGTTATAGATATGATTTTTGGAAACCTTTCTATTAATTTATCAATACTTTACATGTAAAATTAATCCAATGAAATTAAAGTGTCAGATAAATCTATTACTGATTTGGTTGAATAATCCACTATCTTCTGGGATATAGTTGAGAGGAAATAATTTTCTGTGCGAGAGATCTAGCAATGCAATCTCCTCAGACCCCCTGCCTCTGACACCCACTGCTGAGTCACACTCTTGCCGCTGCATTTTCCGGAACATAACCAAAAATCTAACACAAAAAACAAGATATTTCCCCTGCAATAGCCTCTGTAAGCGGAAGGCTCTGGAAGCCTAGGGGAAGATTTTGTTTGGCTACTTCCCCCAAGAGATATAATAAACAAAACTTTCAACCTGCTACCATCTACTGCCATAAAATTTTGGGTAGACTGCCTCTGTTTTTGTACTCAACTTAAATCTTTAATGTCCAGGGGGTGTTTTATTCACTAACATAAATTAGAAAGCAGCTTTCTGGTGTGAACAGAGGCTGCCACCATCTCTATGATATTGGAGTACCCATACAAGAAAACGTCTATTGTAGGGTTTCTCAACTTTTTTTTCAGTCAAGGCACCCTTAAAAATTCTGCATAATCTTGAGGCACCCCATTCTAAAATGTAAAAAATGAAACTAATACTTTTATATAATGCAGCAACCTCCACAAACATAGCACACCCAACATTAGAGATTTATTCTTCCAAAGCAAACACACCTTTGCACATTTACACTGACTATTATTCCAATTGTTCCTCTTCTCTTTCAGTTTCTCACCTTCCCTTAGCTAATGTGACCCCAGTGCTGATGGAGAGTTGCAGGGGAAGGATGCTGTGCACAAGTCCGCTTATCAAAGACGTCATGGCCTGTTAGATCCCTGATGAAGTCACATGGGGCATGACGTAACGCGTAGGAAGCAAGTGTGGTGACATCACTACCAGGTTCGGAGAGAAGTATGCCATCTTGGTACACCCCAGTACACCCAGTTTGGTATATATGCTGTAAATGGGTGTTATAGCCCTTTTTAGTTGTGAGTATTGCTTTTACTGTTTTATATTTTAATAAAATAAGTTGCTACTGTACTATGGGAGGCATTCTTTTCCTTTTGAGACCTGCTCCATCTGAGAAAGGGACTTAAAAGGGACAATAAGTCACCAGCCAGTGGAGACTGGATCTGCCTAAGAGGGATTATACGGATTGTTTCTTGATCTATTTTCTATAGGTCAAAAAATGAAGGTGAGCATGCACGCCTGAAGGTGGTTGAGCGCAGTGGTGATACTTTTGCAAGATACACTGGTGTAAATAACGGAAGAAAAAGGATCACTTCACAGAAGGAATTACTTACATTTGTTGGGACTATTTTTGCACATATAATTTGTTATTATTTATTTTACATTTGTGAGGTTTGAATCCCTGGGGGGTGTTTGTTTATGAATGAGATTGATGCATATGAAGTTGTTTGCATATGCACATATATTTGATGGTTTATTCTGGCTATTGTCTGGATGGGAATTAGAGAGGCTGGAGGTGGTTTCATTTTGTAGTTCATTATTGTAGCACTTTTCCACTTACTAGTGGTATACGATATATTTAGGAGGTTATTATTTGGATTGGAGAAGAGCTACACCATTGTCTAGTATCTAGTATAATAATTGATGGGTTGTTAGGGTGTCGGTGGCTAGAAGGTTGTAATGGCGCACAATAAAAACCTGTAGCTTTGTGTAACTAAAAGGCAGGCTTGATCCACCCACTGACTTGTTTACATTTTTTAGACAATTTGCCAAGGCACCCCAGAAGAAGCATTAAGGCACCCTGGCTGATGAAGGATACTCTATTGCAGTGTTTCTCAAATCCAGTCCTCAGGCCCCCCCAACAGGTCATGTTTTCAGGATTTCCCTCAGATGAAACGGCAGTGGTAATTGCTAAGGCAGTGAAACTGATCAAATCACCTGTGAAAAATAATGGAAAACCTGAAAACATGACCTGTTGGGGGGGCCTGAGGACTGGATTTGAGAAATACTGCTCTATTGGGACTTTGAAAGCAACCAAATAAATTATCTAAAAAAAAGTGCACTTTATTTCATACAATATAAAATTAACACATGTATAGGTACAGATGTATAGGCCCAGGTGTGTTTATTTAGAAGAGAAAAAAATAATTATGGCGTAGGCAAGTCCATCTAGAGAAATTAAAATATACACATGGATGAAAAAGGAAAAAACATAGAAAAATAACAGCACAAAAAGACTCAGTGGTTCAATGAGTATGCCCCTTTTTGATTCTTTTGTTTGTTCATTTTTCTTTATTTACTATTTTTGTGCGAGTATAGATCTAGGTTTGACCAAAGCACGTTTAAATTCACTTACTGTTAATGGTCTCACTACCAATGCTGGAAGTCTGTTCCAAACATCATTTATTTCCGTAAAATAATACTTTTTAAGGCTAGTTTTAAACTTTTTTGCCAGTAATATGGCACACAAGTGTACTAGGGAAGAAGACTCAATATATAGTGAAGAAAGTTATAAAAAAAAAGTCCTTTGAGTAAGTACTTTGCGCTGCACCTCTGAATGGCTTGAGATGCCTTAAAACATGAAGCCATGCTCACAGACAACACTTCCGGTTTCGGGTGTGCTCCATCGATCTCAGAGTACTGCTTCCTGGTCTCCTAGTACACCATACAATCACTTCCCAGTGGCAGTGGCACTGGCAAGCCTTTGGATCTGGAAACTTCAGCAGTAGTCTGACCCAGGGAAAAACCTTCATAGAACTTCATACAAGCGATCTTTACACTATCTGAGTGCGTTGCCAATTGCTTTGTGTGAATTGACTTCCCTTACTGTACTTAGATTAGTGCCTGCTTGCTGTCTTCCCAGTTACAAGTATCTCTCCTGTAGATTGTTGCCCTCTTGCTGTATTTCCATTTACTACTAGTGTCTCTCCTGCCACTGTTCCTATTCCATCTATTCACTGATTTCCCTTCTGGAAGAGACCCCTTCCTGACTGTAATGACAAGCATTTTAAATTCATCCTTATGTGAGTTGTTAATTATTGTGATTTTAATAAATTTTGTAACATCTACTTCACTTAATCTGCGCACTCTACTGTGTTTGCTAGTTTTAAACTTTCTGCCTGCTTATTTTGAGGTTATTTTCCTGTATTTTTAATCCTAGCTTAATACTGAAAATGCTGCCATCCTGAACCTAATGCCGTGTACACACAAGCGGAATTTCCAAAAGAAAAAGTCAGACAGGAGCTTTTCATCGTTTATTCCGATCGTGTGTATGCCCTAACAGGTTTTTTTACGTCGAAAATTCTGGCGGACCTAGAAAGAGAACATGTTCTAAATTTTTCAGACGGAACCAAATCATATTGGGACAACCACTCGTCTATATTCTGTTCCAATGTACCAAAAACTACGCATGCACCAAAGCAAGTATGAGATGGAAGCTACTGGCTACTGAACTTCCTTTTCTAGTCCCGTCGTACGCGTTGCACGTCACCACGTTCTTGACGGTCGGACTTTGGTGTGACCGTGTGTATGCAAGACAGCTTGAGCGAAATTCTGCCGGAGAAACCTTCAGAGTTTATTAGACAGAAAAAACTCTTGTGTGTACAAGGCATTAATCATACCCAAATATAATAGGTCTCATTCAAGTCCCCACTTTTCTCTTTTTTTTCCCACAAAACTGTCAAAATTAAGTCACTGCAGTTTCCCCTGATAGGTTTTGTCCCTTAGGCCTTTTATCATTCCTGCCTTGTCCTATCTCATCAATATCTTTGTGTAAATGACGTCTTCAGAAATAGACACAGTATTCTAACTAAAGATCTATACTTGGGAATTACGCCTTCTTTCCTCCTACTGGGATCCATCTAGTGATGGTTTCCACACTGCAAGGCCACACTGGTTATTTTGCAATCATCTAATATAAACTCCTGTAACTAATTTTACGCTGTAGTTCTGGCCAATATTGGACACCAATATTGTATTCTATCAGAGATTTATTTTTCCCTTTTTCAATATTTTGCATTTAGAAATGGTTAATTTCAGTTTCCACTGCTTTGACAGATCTTCCAAAAATGCCACAATTCACAACACAAACCATTTTCTGAAAGCACGCGACATATAGAAAAACAAGATTTGATTGCGCAAATGTTTATAAAACCTTTATTAAAAAAATTAAATCACTAAGTCCTTAGTGCATGCAAACACAACAACACTTCCAAAAAAATTACTAAATCTAAAAGATAAAACTGTAGTGAGCAATAACAAAATTTACGAAATTTTACATTGAGCCTTTTTTGCTAAACTGTGAAAATTAAACCATCTACATTTTCGCTGGCAGCGTATTCAAAATTAAATCGGATTCCTTGATGCAATGGGGTTTATTTACTAAAGCTGGTGAGTGAAAACTCTGGTACAGCTCTGCATAGAAACCAATCAGCTTCCAGGTTTTATTGCCAAAGCTTAATTGAACAAGCTAAAGTTAGAAGCTGATTGGCTAGTATGCAGAGCTGCACCAGATTTTGCACTCTCCAGTTTTAGTAGATCAACACCAATGTGCCTCAACACGTTAACCACAATACAGCGTTAATGTGTAAATCTAGCATAGCTGTGGCCACCTGAAGCAGCTGGTGCCTTTATTACCAGGATTCAAATGTAATCTAATCTAAAGGCACTACACCTACATAGAGACAGGAGGAGCACAGTAAGGGGCTACCATAAAGACCATGGCTTCAGACTTTCTGAAGTGATAGGTAGATGACATCCACAGACCCTGGAAATAGAAATTGCAAGAGCCGACATGTTTATATATCTTCTGGAAGTGATTGGCAGCTTGTTGAGAAAAGGGTTACATGTCAGGCACCACCTTGGTGTAAGTTTATGGTTGCTGAGGAGACCATGAGCATACATGGGTCGAATTCCGAAATAATTTGCTTTCAAAAATCTTATCTGTGAATGTTCATACGAATTTTGCTCCATTACTGAGATGCAGCATTGGGCGATTTTTTTGCGGTCATCAGATCTTAGTGATCAGGCATATTGGAAATTTTTTTGCAAAACAAATGATTTTCGAAATCAATGATGGGAGAATCGTGTGAGAAATATAACCAAAAAGGAAATGTGCATGAGCACAAGAAAATAAAATTCCCAGAAAGAAAAGAAGATTTCTGGCCACAAAAATAATTTTCTATAGCAAAATGAGGTGAGATGGAAGGCTTGGTTGGTAGAATTTCAAAATCAATGGTGGCATCATCGGATCACAAAAAACATTTGACCTGCATTAGAGAGCCAGCTTGCTGCAAGCTGTTCGTTTCTGATGTAAAATTTATGTCCGTGGCAGTAAAGTGGTTAAACACATTTAAATACCATGTTTGAGGGCAGGGGTCACAATCACCTGGCAAGTCTTATCTTTAAACTGCAGCGTGAACAAACCCTAAGGGGGCTTCAGGAACTGGAGCCGAGCATAACCGTAAGGCTTAAAGAGTCAGTTCACTCAAAACAAATGCTTACATTTTTATGGTGGATACCAACAAGATGAATCACCCACCTCTGTCTCTCAGGGACTCTAATGCTGGACATATGCACATGGAAATTTTCTAAAATATTCCACCACTTTGACAAGCTTGCACATATGGATTGAACAAACCATGTCAACCTACCACAAATAGTACAATATATTTTAATGCCAGGAATAGTGGTAGGTTGCCCTAATTTCTTCAACAGTTTGTGATCTAAAGTTGTTTGAAATCAAATGTAATTGATTGAAAAGTTACTTTGTGCATGACCAGCAATGAGGGTGAAATGAGCCTGAGATTTCATTTGCATCCATATGCCATTCTAAAGGCAATTCTAATTCTCCCTCTTCAGGTTGTACATTTTTACTTCTTACATTATGTAAAATGCAGCATGAGGAGGGAAACCTCATAGAGGAGCAGAGGCAGGAACCTCTGTGTTGATATTTCACAGCTGAAATACCAGACATATATAGTAGAGGAATCCGAAGCAATTCAGCTGGCGAGTGTTCACTAAAAACATAATATTAACGGTAGACTTACCCTTTTAAAAGGACCACTTCAGTCACATATGAAAACAGATGCATTTAAAGGATAAGTTCACCTTTGGTAACATGTTACACGCTACACATTTAGTGTGTAACATGTAACATGTTACTGAAGAGCACTTGCCTGCACCACTCTGATCTCCTGCTATGGGATCTTCTCCCTGCACCTGCTACCACAATTTAAAAAGAACACATCTGTGCAAGACTCAGTCTACATGGTTGCATCAGTCATTCACAGCAATTTATGAGTGAATGAACTACAACTACTGTCTTCCACTGCAGCAGATGGCTTGTGGTTCTCAATGAACTACGTGGGCGCTGGTGAGCGCTCTCGTAGTTCATGGATCTTCCTGCTCTCCAGTAACTGTCTGCCCCTATGGAAAGTATGGGCAGACAGTTATACTGAGATTCAGAAGGAGCCTGACATTGCACACATGGTCTGTTGATTGCAGGTGTAATGCTCTGCAGGCTCCAGAAAAAATAAAAATAAATGCACTTCTTTTTACCTTCAAAAATGAGTGCATTTATTTATTTAGTTAATGGGGACTTAGCATTTAAAGAACAGATACAGTGGAGTTGCTCTTATTTTCATCCTGACATTTATTTTCTGCACCTGGCTGTCCCGAAAATGAAATCTCAAAGTCTGAGAGAATTTTGAAAAAGTCTGAAAAATTACAGGCTAGTGTATTCACAGATTTATGTTCTCTCTCTCATTCTTTGACCTCTCTGCCCACAAACAGTGCATTGCAAAAGCATGTGAAAAGAGCCCTTAGTTCTACACAGGAGCACCGTGAGATGCTTGCCATACCTGGCTGCTTGGAAATTAATAAAACTCAGCTTAATTTATTTTTGGTAAGAGCAGGGAAGAGTTAAAATGCCTGCCGGGTTATTTATTTTTGCTGCCTGGGTTGGGGAAATTCTCCTTCACTTTCTGTCTCTAGGACTCAACAAGACTTTTCCCTACGGTAAAATTAATTAAGCTCTTCACCCTCTAAATTATCACTAGAACAGGTGTCCCTATTGGTAGGCCTGACCTCACTTTTTTCATGCGGTGACTACTCTAAAATTTTGGACTTCCTCTCATTATCAGTTCCAGTGACAGGGGTCATAGAAAGCAATAAAAGCATGACAGAAGGGATAAGCTTTCCACACTAAATCCAAAACAAATCAACAAAATAAAAATGCCTTTACATATATTTAAATTAAGAGAAGCAATGTCCATGGAGCCCATTAGCATGCTACAAACTAATTTTACTTAATGTCTTAATTCAATAATTTTTTCTAAAAAGTACAGAAAGGTTTCTATAAAGAAAAAAGCACACTTCTGAAATAAACTTGTAAAGAAAGTGAAGGTTTTCCTCCATCTACTAAACTTTCAGCAGAACATTTTTACGAAGCAAAGTGTATTCAGTAGGCGATTGATATCAATTGCAAAGCTTGTCCCAGCTAATCTCTTCCTCCTTTCCAGCAACCTTACCAGGGAGGGATTCTATCGTTTTATAGTCCCACCGACTTGTACAACAAGAAGAACTAGTTTCTAATTTTATGCCCATTCAGATAAAGCACTAATGCTGTATGAAGTCTGAAAAGGTAGGATTAGAATACAACCCCACTGAACTGCATTTCATCAGCAATACCTTTCCAAAGCCAGATTTGTAGGTAAGCCCTTTACTGCGACAATTGTTATTTTTTTTTTTTAGGGCTTCCAATGCTAATACTGGTAGCAAATTCAAATGGGTCTATCAACATGAAAGATCCCAGAAGGCTAAACCGCAGCAGTGTGTGGGAGCTGCAGATACCGAGGTCCTGTGTACCAAACAAATATTTCATTTTACACCTAATCTTTTATTATTTTTATTAAGTGTTTTGAACGTAAATAGGGGAAGGCTAAGATGCATGACTAATAACTAGGCCTGCTGAATGCTGAAACTGGTTATCAAAAGCCACCAAGACTTTGCCCTTCCTCTGCATTGAGACAATCAATAATGAGCCCAGCTTATTCTCCAGCCTGGAGGAGGCTGGGGATGCTTGAGCCTCTGGGGAGGGTAACAGTTTATTCTTCCCTACAAATACACAGGGCTGCGTTTATCAACATACAAAACTGAATTTTATTAGAAACGCTGATGCGCAAAGAAAGCCAAGTCCAAACCACTCCCCTGAGAGTAACAAGGTACTCCTTGGCTGTGGCATCAAATATTCCTACGAGAAGCGGAACGGTAATTAAAACATTTGTGATGCTTCACTACTCAAAAATGTGGTCAGCAATGTTGCTTAAAGTGCACCTGTCATTTTGTCATAGGAAATCTGCTGTAAATGGTCCAGGATATGAAACTGTAAACTTTGCACTGATTTTATTACTGTTACGGTTTTAATCTGTTTTGCAGATATTAAAACCAATTTTGATTTTGTATAAAACATAATGCTTTTCAGAAGGCGGAAGTAGATATTGTTTTTCGATTATGCAGTGATGAAGGTTTTACTGCTTTTTGAAAAGTCTTCTTTAAGACCTAATTTAGTCTAAATTTCTCCATATCATTTGCCTTTATTATCATGACAATCCTAGGAAGGCAGCATCCACCTAGTTTTAGGGTACCATATATACTTTTCACGCCACCATTTTATCGGACATCTGTTACTCCACACCTTGGAAGACCTATTAGCGCTAGAAGGGACTGTGTTTTTTGTATCATGACACTCCTAGCAGATCAGTTTATGAAAGGGTTAAATGCAACTTGGCTGTCATTTTGCACCTTAGAACAGTGTTTCTCAACCTTTTTTCAGTCAACGCACCCTTTAGAATTGTGCAAAATCTTAGCTCCTGTTAAGACCAGGAGGTGCGTTTTTTTTTTTTTTTGCACAATCCAACACACTGCATTTTTTTAATGGGCTGATCTATGTGTTTGAAACACAAAAAAAGGTGCCAGCATGATATTTAAAATTGTGTCGCATCAAAACACATGGTACACCATTTTGCAGCGTTCAGTGGTCAGTGTAAACTGCCTCCCTCACATCCCCTTGCTAGCACAAACCCTCCCTCACTCCAAATCAACTCCTCCCCAAATACCAACTTCTGGAACTAATCTCTGCCAATATCCCCTCCTGGCATAGCCAAATACACCCCCCCCCCCCCCAGCTCCAAAATCCCCCTTCTGTCCCTCTCATCATAATTACAAAAGTATTGACAGCAGCAGAGAGGAGGAGCATCCTTTAGCACTGAGTGTTAGCCATAGCTGGGAAAGGTAGCAACCACTAGGAAAAAGTTCCTTCCAAGGCAGAAGGATTTAAGTCTTGGGGCTTAGACAGTCCCCTGACAATTCCCTCATCTTTTTTTCCCCAGAAAAATCAGTGCCATCTCTGCCAACGCCTACTTTCAGGCTTAAAAACATTTCCGTAAAAGCTCAATACTTCAAATCCTGGTACCTGTGCAGAAGACGTTGTGCACAGAAGCTGTATATTCACATTGAATGAGAAAATGGTTTCTTCTGCTTGCAACAGACCCATTACATCATTCTCTCATGGTGCTTTTCTCGGGCCAAGTACACGTTGATGAAGCCCAAAGACAAAAATGTTGTAAAAGTGTCAAATTGGGAACAAGGCAGTGCCTACACTTTCTCTTCTACTTTTTATTCTTTTGCATTTTTTGAAGGATATTTCCTACAATTTTAATTAAGACCTAATTTTGAGTTCTGCCACTACCACATAAAATTTCTATTTGGTTGTGTAGATATGTTAATATAGAAGTACTATGAGGTTAGGTTGTACAGGGGTTTAAATTTGCAGCATTATTTAAAAAAGGGCTAATTTACACTGTATCATACATTGGGGTGCTTGGCAGGAGTTCTAGAACCCTTGTCTAATGGCTCAGTTCCCGCATCAACATTTAGGGCATTCTAGCAGGACATTTCAAAAAGTATAAGCAGGGAGGATTTCAGTTGTGGACAGAACATGGACTGAAGAGCACAGTGCTTTCAATGTCTTTCCACATCTAGCATAGTGTGAGCACAACCTAAATCAATTGGAATCATAATCACCTAGGGGCGCCATGAGGCCCTGAATAGTGAATAGCTGCATTCTAGGCTAGCTCCACTTACTTGGGTGATGTTTTTAACCCTCCACATGCTACATGGAAATAGACACCCACTGGAATTCATCTGCGGGTAAGTGAACCTACAGCTAACAGTCTCACCCCATGGGCCAATCAGATAAAATCAGAATAAATCCTGCATGGCAGTGGACCCTAAGCCACAGTGGCGACCTGCAACCAAGATGGCGCCGGGCCTACCTAAAGACAAAACAACTAGGCTCTTTCTGATTTCAATGATTCACCATCAGGCTCCAACAGTTGCCTTTGGCGTGGCAATCGCAGAAAATTGATCTGGACCCGGCCTGGCTGGATAAAGTCTGAGATTTTGTTTATAAAGGGCTGGCTGTTACTGCCAAGTGGCTTTCAGCTTAAAAGGGGCATGAAGGTGCAAGGCCAACGTATGGCTCTCAAGGATACTAGGATGGATGCCACAACCACCATTCTAGATGCCCATGAGACAGCCCTAGAAGAGCTACAAAGTAAAATTGCCCATCTGCACTCCCAATTGGAGGACGCGGAGATTAGGGCTAGAAGAAGCAACATTAGAATCCAGGGGCTCTTAGAGAGCATTACAAACCTACAGGGCTCTACTCTAGACTTGTTGCAAGAACTGGTCCTGAACATCTTGCCGCACTGCCTGGAGATGGACTGTGAGCACTGACCCGCAGACCAGCGTTTCTCAAATCCAGTGCTCGAGGCACCCCAACAGATCATGTTTTCAAGATTTCCCTCAGATGAAAGGGCTGTGGTAATTACTAAGGTAGTGAAACTGATCAAATCACCTGTGCAAAATAATGGAAAGCCTGAAAACATGACCTGTTGGTGCGCCAAACAGCCTTAAAACCTCTTCTTCAAATTTTACATCAGATACAATTGAGGCTTCCCCTTTAAGCTGATGTTTGACTATTAAGATGCCTGCTATAAGGCCACTACTTATTCAGAACTCCAGAGATGTCTTCAAGATTCAGACCTGGAGGTCCCCGTGGATCTATGTTCCCAGAGCCTGATTCTTTCTCAACAACAAAGCACCCCAAGACAATTGCAAGCAAAACCCAGCCATAAGGTTCAACAATCCCCCTCTCACAGGTCTCAAGTGTTTAAACTCCTCCACTCCCAGGCATTCCAGTTGCAAATAGAGGGCTGAGGGAGCCTTTTAAGGCTACAGTTCTAACCCTTAAAACTACATCACTTCAGCCTCCCCCTCTCCAACATACCAGCTGGCGACTCCAATTAACTGGGAATATCTCACATTTCCCACTTGCCTCTGCAACAACCTCTTGGCGATGGACTACTCTGCTATCAGTTTCTCGTTCCTCTGATCTCTTCCGGACACAAACTCTGAAAGGGCCAATTCTTAACCACCTACTAGCCTGACAAGAATTCAACAAACTGAGTATTGATATATCAGGTTCCATTGTCAATCTTTTTGAGAACCCGCAGAACTTCTACTGGTGACGCCAATGGGACCTCATGACAGTTTAATCTTTACCAACTACTACTACCAAGGGGCATCTGCTGGTTCCAACATCTACGAGACTCGTATGACACACCCGAGTCTGAATGATTCCGTTATCATCAAATTCACCACTTTTTGGAATCTTTATTTAAAGTGGTTGTAAAAACAAGGTTTTTTTTTACCTTGTGTGTGCAGCAGTCCCCCCATTGCTTACCTGAGCTCCATATCAATCCAGAATTGTGCATGAGAGCAGCAGCTCTCCCAGCTCTACTGTCAATCACAGCCAATGAGGAGAGAGGGGATGGGGCCGAGCCACGCTCCCTGTGTGAATGGGCACACATAGCAGCAGCTCGGGGAAGAGCCTGCTCGAGCACCCACATAGCAAGCAGCTAGAGGGCAGGCAGGAGGGAGGGGCTAAAAGCGCCAGTGGGGGACCCAAGAAGAGGAGGCTGCTCTGTGCAAAACCCCTGCACAGAGTAGGCAAGTATGACATGTTTATTATATAAAAAAAATCTGCTTTTAATATAATTTTAAGAGCCAGAACCACAAATGATCCATGATGGGTCTAGCCCTTGAATCTACATTTCATACCTGCCCCACAACCCAACTCATCTCTTCATTATTTATTATCTCTTTATTATATTCCTCTATTCAGGGTAATACTAATGTGCAAGCTCCATCATACTGCTCAAAATACGAAATTGATCCTGATACCCTTCTAACCCTTGAAGAGCGGAACACAACGTGGGAAACCTTGTTCAAGTCATCCCGTAATGTGATAGCTCTAGAAAATTATCTTAAGGTAATGTAACGTTAGTATTTCACTCTGGCTAGGATAGCCAAATGCTTACTGACTTACCCTTCAGGTTGCTTTCGAGGGCGACATAAAATGTATCTGGTGGACATGGCCCAAGACAAGGCGGCTATAGATACGGGTATAAATTTTGGTCAATACAGTCCTCCGTGTTAACCTGTCCAACAGCCCCTGCGAAGCACCTTTACATAAACTGATGAAAACATAACAAGACCCAAATGTGTCCTAATCACCAATATTTTTATGGCCACCAAGCAGACAATAGCAAGGGCATAAAGTCTTCCACACTTAGCTTTGAAGGGGTCAAGAGCCATGTACATGGCACACAATCCCTACGGATAACCATGACAAATTTTTACTCACCTGGCATGCCTACCTTGACCAATTTTCATGATCGTAAATACCCATTTGCTTTTTGGAACTGTAGCCTACCCACTATAGATCTGGTGTGGTTAACCTGAGCCTCTGGGACACCTCCCCACCTTCTTCCCTTTTCCTCACTCCCTGCAGTTGTGCTTTACCCTGCCCCTCCACTCTCGTTTTGTCCTGTCCCTTTTTCTTACCTAGCTGTCCTTCTACGCCTTTATCGCCAGGTAGGGTTGCTCCACCACAAAAGTGGTCCCTAATCATAAATAATCACACTAGAACTACCCTGAGAAAGGGCCACTGATTTCATACCCCCTGGTCTCTTTGTGACATTGCTTTGTTCACCTTAAAGCGGAGGTCCACCCTAAAGTGGACCTTCCGCTCATCGGAACCCTCCCCCCCTCCGGTGCCACAATCGGCACCTTTCAGGGGGGAGGGGAGTGCAGTTACCTGGATAATCCAGGTAACTGCACCCACTTCCGGGATAGCTCTCTGCGGAAAGGGGCGTAACTTATGCCCCTTTCCGCAAGTGCCCCGCTGCCTGCTGGGAAACACACAGATCCCAGAGGCAGCGGGGAGCGTCCTTATTGCGCAGCGCGATTCGCGCATGCGCAGTAGGGAACCGGGAGATGAAGCCGAAAGGCTCCATTTCCTTATTCCCATACCCAAGATGGCGGCGGCAGGACCCGACAGACGACCTAGAGATCGGCTTCGGGTGCCGACATCGCGGGCGCGCTGGACAGGTAAGTGTCACTATTTTAAAAGTCAGCAGCTGCAGTATTTGTAGCTGCTGGCTTTAAAAAAAAAAAAAAAAAAAAAAACGCGGAGTCCTGGTGGACTCCCGCTTTAAGGAAATTCTACCGTTAATATTTTGGCATGTACTAAACTTCTATAGCGTAAGGGGCTATTTACTGTTCATTGGCTGATGGTTTATTTGCACTATAGCTTGGAGATAGCTTATTATGCTGTTGTACCTATCCTTAATGTGCTGAGGGCCGAGATTTTTCTATAAGCCCTTTACCAAACCATATCTGTTCTGTTTTGTCTTTTATTTGATAAAAACAAAGTGAAAGAATTATAATCACCTAAAAACTGCTGAACAACTGTAATATTTGTTAACATTTTAAATGAATCAGGTACTAAACCATAATCATATCAGCCCCACCCCCAAAAATAAATGAATTGCAAATTCACAAAAACAAATCACAGCAATATATGTCTGGGTTTGACCAAAGTCATAGAAAAACTAAAATACATAAAAAATCAAAAAAAAAATCTGATAAAATGTTTAATCTTGCCCCTAGAGCACAAGAAGTGGGAGCATTTAACCCTTTGAATCAATTTCTATCATCCATGCAGACAAAAAAAAAAAAAAAAAGCCTAAATCCCTACTGTTGTCTACTAGGCCAAGCAATGTGCTAACTATCAGTCCGATTAGCCACCAAATCCCATTTTAAGAATTCTTTGTATGGGAAAGACTTCTGCCACTTTACAAATGTATTCTGCTAAGCTCACTAATTCAGTTAGCCTTTTCAATTCATTTTATTAATCCTGAACTGGCTTAGTTTTACGTTAGAACAAAGCTGGGAAACAAATATGTAGTCCGCACTGCATACACACACACACACACACACACACACACAAACATATACACAGACATAAATATATACACATTCTCCTGAAAAATAATGAAAAAATAATTTAAAAAAATGAGATCACGACTGATCCAGAACCCCTTTTGTTCAGCGCCAAGCTGAAAGTCTGCTGGTGCTAGACATGCACACACTTTCATCACCAGTTTATTGGAACCGACAGAGTAAGGGAAGCAATGAAAGTCATTGTTACTGAGACTTCAAAAGGCTCCTCTATCCAGGGGAAGGAAATCCTTTCCGTCAGCGATGGGGTCCCCTAACAACCCGCAGGTGGGTGAAAAGTTATACACAACTCAGTGTCTTAAAGCCTATGTGATATTACTGACAGGTTCTGCTTTCCTACCGTCTCCCTCCTCTCTGCTCCAGCGAACATAAAACTAGTCTGACAAGCCGTACTCACTAAAAAAAAAAATTTTGTTTTGTTTCTGAATCATTCATGAAAAAAAAAACAATGCAAGCATAAGAAAATCGATGTTACACAAGTCATTTTTCATGTTTTGTTGTGTGCGTTTAATGTGTTTATGCTACTAGCAATATTTGCTTGTAGGAAACTGCAACACGGTAAGCACATTTTTTTTAAAAATCTCATATAGCTTCAGTTTTAACCACTTGCCCTCAGGAAGATTTATGACCAGGCCATTTTTTGGGATACGGAATGGCGTTTGTTTAACTGACAACTGATGCCCTTTTTTTTCCCCACAAATAGAGATATCTTTTGCTGGTATTTTACCACCTTTGAAGTTTTTATTTTTAGTGCTGTAAAAAAAAAAAAAAAAGACAAAAAAAAAAACACAATATTTTCTGCTTTCTGTTATAAAACAAACCCAATAAAAAAAATTTTGAAAAAAATAAATAAAATTTCTTTATCAGTTTAGGGCAATATATATTCTGCTACATAAAAAAATCCCAATAAGCGTATATTGATTGTAGATGCTAAATCTTTTGCGCAAACCAAACTATGGGATTTTTTTCATAATTGTTTATTTTTTATTTTTTTACTAGTAATGGCGGCGATCAGCGACTTATAGCTGGGCTGTGATATTGCGGCGGACAAATCGGACACTGACTGACACTTTTTGGGGACCAGTGACACTAATACAGTGATCAGTGGTAAAAAAGGAACACAGGAGCCATGCCTTCTGTTCTGACAAAACAGCGATCTGCCTTGTTCACATAGGCAGACCGCCGTTCTCCCTCTGTACCGAAGGAGCCTCGGATGCTCACGGACATCGAGTCCACGGTATTTGCCGATTGCCTCCCGCTTTGTATGATCACAGTGGGAGCGGGCCAGTGGCGGCACGCATGCGAGCCCCAGACCTGGAAGTTTTGGATCACGTACTAGATATGTGCCACTTTGCCGCCGGATATCCATGTTATACGGTCAGCAAGTGGTTAAGCAATGCATCGCTAGATCTTTAACTATAAATGATACAGATATGGCTATATGGAGCAACTTGGAAACTATCGACCACAGAATTATCACATTCTGCAAAAATCATAGAAAAGGGAGGCACAAGGGGAGTACAAGAACACTCAATTTCAAAAGAACCAACTTTTCTAAACTGCGCTCAATGCTACAGGATTTTAAGTAGGATCAAATCCTTGAAATAGGGAACACAGAGGTAAAATGGGAATGCTTTAGGAATATATTCAATAAATGTGTCACTAAGTGCATTCCACGGGCTAATAAATATAGACAAACAAAGGTTAAACCTGGGTGGCTGAACCAAAATGTAAAACTGTCATATTAAAGGGCACAAAAAATGGCCTTAATATCAGACAGACTCTACCGCAGTTGCACACAGCAACCAATCAGCTTCAATCTTTCATTTTCATAGATTAATTGAATAAGCTGAAGCAAGAAGCCGATTAGTTGCTATGCAGAAGTGCTTCAGATTCTGCCTGCTCCAGTTTTAGCTTGTATAAAAGCAGTGTGAACAGCCAACTTTTATGAAACTTGCAGCAAAATGTTGCAAAGCTTTGAGCAGCTTTCTCTAAGGCCGCGTACACACGCGCGGACTGTTCGCCCAACCTTGTTCGTCAAACAGTTTGACAAACAGTCCGCTCAAAATTAGCATGAACAGACTTGACCACACACGATGAACGAACAGTCCGCTGAAACCGTGCGCGATGACGTGAACGGCACGTACGACGGGACTAGAAAACGACGTCCTATACACTGCAATGCAACCTTCGGCGTGTAAATCCTTTCTGAGTATGCGCGGAACTTAGTTTGACGAACAAGCCTACACACGAGCGGACTGTCCGCTCAAACCAAGTTTCAGCGGACAGTTTTACGGAAATTCCGAAAAACTTTGTTCGTCAGACTGTCCGCTGAAACTGTCCGCTGAAGCCCACACACGAGCGGACTGTCCGCTGAAACACTGTTCAGCGGACAAAGTTGGGCGAACAATCCGCCCGTGTGTACGCGGCCTTAGCCTTTAAAGCTCCCTTCAGCTTCCATTTGGAATTGTTATACACAGATTTTAATGGGAGTTCTAATTTTCACCTTAAACAAGCTGCTAGCTGGCTTCAGCAGGCATGCTGAAGGCTGCTATCAGCTTTTTTAAAGTCATAATCGGCATTCCCATAAGGATCTGTGTACAATATTTACAAACTGCAGCTTAATAGTTCTTTTAAGGAGAAGTACAGGCAAAGCAAATTTGGATGTACTTCTTCTATGGATCACAGGAATGCAGTTCATTCCCCGTTTTCAGCAGACAGTGGACTGAAATCCGTTGTCTTCTGATGTCACAGAGCCGGTCCAGGCTTGGGCAAGAGAGTGACAATGAAGTCGGGATCTGCTCACATGTCTGGACCGGCACCCGACTCACGAGAACCTGAGCTGGCTCTTCCGCCCCCTCCACAGCGCATCGCTCCAGTGAGCTTGGGGGGGGGGGGGGGGGTGAGCAGAGAGTTGCTGACTGACAGTCACCAGCTCTCTGCTTGGGGTGCTCTGAGAACTGAGCGATCAGTGTTAGATTGCTCAGTTCTCAGTCTTAAAGGCGCCGGGGGACAGATGCAGCATTAGACCTATGCTGCATCCTCTTGGCTAGTATAATTAGTAAGTAAAAAAAACAAAAAAAATACCATACTTGTTTTTTTAGCATCAACAAAGCATTCTGAAAGCTCTGCAAATGCTTTGTAAAAGCTGGCTGTTCACACTGCTCTTGCTGAAGCCTGGTTGAAACAGGACAGTGCATGGTCAGTTTAAGCGTTAAAGTGGGGAGCACGTATGACACACAGAGGCTTATTTAGTAAAGCTGGAGAGTACAAAATCTGGTGCAACTCTGCACAGAAAACAAAAACCAGCTTCCAGGTTTTGTTGCCAAGGCTTAATTGAACAAGCTGAAATTAGAAGCTGATTGGCTACCATGCATAACTGCACCAGATTCTGAGTGCACCAGTTTTTGTAAATCTCTCCCACAGAATTCAAGTTCTAACACTGCAACAGTGCATGGGTTAGAAGAGGTTTATACACACCAGCTAGACACAAAAAAGTGGAGCCCTCCTTTAGAGGAAAGCTTGCTTGCTCACATCATTACTTGGGGTTTAAACAACAATGTAATAACACCAGTCTTTTCTGTTGCATAGTTTTATTAATATCATAATGATATAAAAAGAAACATGTATGAACAGATTAGTAAATGGTTAGTGATCCATACTAATATAACCCTGCCTTTTTGTACTATTAATGGACAAGGAAGATCCAGAAACAAAGTATACGATATGCACATTACTCTTAAAAAGGAAAAAAAAAGCAACGCATGGAGTAATTATATAAAGTAAACCAAAGCAACTGGTCAGATGCAACTCTAAGACAAAGGAACACTCAGTATTTTACCTTTTTTCTGTAGCTCCCATTCATTTTGATGGCAGTCTGGTGATCTGAGAACCCTTGCCTAAGATGCAGGAGAGCAATTCATGAGGATGCCCACTGCAGGCTCCTTGCTGTCTCTCATACAGAAAGACAGCACAAAGAAACTTAGCCTCTTGACCTAACTATTAGTCCCAGGTTATTGACTATATAGCAAAGCAAGGATAAGGATGACAAGATGAATTGCACCTGAAAACAAATTGCTAATGGCACACTTTATATTTCTATCCTGACTTCTCGTGGTGCAACAGAGCTATGCAACAATAGAATCTGAGTGTGCAGGTAGTGTCCTATGCATACGTTCAATTTTATCTTTAACGTTTCTTTTTTACAGTTTCCTATTACAAGTCTAATTGGTGTCAAGTGTCAGGCACTGTCTGCTGTGCTGCGTATTTACATTTCCAGTTTTGTGACTCTGCATAACTCTAGTAAACATCTATAAGATTTTTAGCTTTAAATTCTTACCTAAAGAAAACTAAACAAAAATCTTTGGTAAGATAGGCAAACGGCTTACCCATTTATTGATGATGGGAACAATGGGTTCTTCGTTTATGTATATATTACTTTTAAAACAGCAGACATAAATATGCAAAACCCAAATACATAATGCAATGCTACAAAAAGGTCTTTCAGGCAAACCGCGTACCATCTTTGGCATGTGTTGTTCTTCTCCATTTGTTTGGCCAACAACGGCATAACCAGTCACTTATAATCTAAGACTATTAAACCTGCCACTTCCATTAGTTCACTTTGGTCTTTGCAAAGTCTAGCCCTCTAAAAGCTCTCTCCATCTTAATATGGCTTGTAAATTTAAATGGGTTTATCAACATGAAAGATGCCAGATGGTACATTTACATAAGAGAAAAAGAAAAGAGCGCCAGAACAGTTAGAGGACCTTAACTGCACTGAGAAGCAGAGACCTCCCCCTTCTGATAAGAGCTTGGGTCTTGTTGTGACACTGCGTGTGGTAGAATGTCAGCGTGTGAATCCTTTGGTCAAGATTTAAGTAGCAGTCCCACAATAATGAAACATAATTTGAATGGAGCCAACAAAATCAAATGTAGGAAAATGCATATTACACTGCAGCTGAAGCGGTTTTCAGGATTTACACGGCTCCCTGACATAAATATTGAATAATTCCCCTACAACGACTATAGCAAAATAAAGCAGTAAGAATTTTTTCAATTCTACAATTAAAAAATAATAAAAAATAAAACATGAAACGAAAAACCTGCAAGTGCAGAAAATTTAGCTATGCAAGACTTTAAAACCAAGAAATGAAATTTTGCTATACAAAATTAAACATGGAATAAAGAATGGTTGTTACAATTTTTCCCCCCATTGTATAGCTTTCAGAAGCTGGAGCTATTGACCTTAGCAACTGACCAGGTTTCCTATCTTCAGCAAGATTTCTCATTAGCTGATGGGGTCAACAGGCCCACTTTTGCTCCAGTTTTCATAACCTTCCTCTATGTAACAAACCAATTGAACAGTGCACATCAAGCAGGTTTACTCACCTTTAAGTCTCTGTTGGAGGCTTCGGGTGATGTTTTTTGAGCAGCATTAGACAGGGAGTTTGCCACCTGTGGCTGGGACTCTAGAATCCTCTTCAACTTAACGTCCACAGAGTTGGCGCTTTGTCCAGCTGTGTATGCAAATTGTGAAAGAAAAAGAAAGTGAGGGGGATAATATTCAGACTTGGCGATTATTCAGCAATATGTCATCTTACAAACCTACTAGCTGCAGAAGGACAAAAAAAAATCTTAAAAAGTAACATGAGAGCTTTAAATTGAGATGTATATTGAAGTAGACATGTGCAAGCTCATACAGGCCTCTCTATGTATTTCTTTCACTAGGAGAGCTTCACACATTAGCCTGTTCTTGGCTTAGTGTCAATACCTAAATGGTACTTTGTACGTTCCGCACCAGGCGAGACTGAACTTTTTCACCCCTGTGTTAATTAAAACATTGCCTCTCATGTACGTACACGTACATACGCATTCTGGTATGCAAGAACATGAGTTCAGTCGCTCTCTGGAGCATGTGTTCCTTGTTGCATCAGTGCGTTAGACATATTTAATCTGTGAAATATCAGATTTCCTTCTTAGAAGTGTCAGTAAACTCGTTAAATTGCTCAAGGGGCCTGAATAGTGTGATCTCTACCTGGATGATCAAGTAAATAATAAATGTCGGCTTGTTACACCTCTGCAAGGTTGAGGCGCCTGTTCTGGGCTATGTAGGGCTGTAAACAAACATACTTCCTGAATGACACTAGATGTAAATCTCGAAGTAAATAAAGTTACTTTTGGACTACTTGGTTTTATTAAAGTGAACTTATGCTTGGAGAAGACTTAGAAGACTAACAATTCATCTTCTATAAAAGGTGTATATCGGTGTTTACTTTGGAAAACTTGCACAGCATTGTTAATACTACGAAAGAAAAAACTAGCTTTACAAATATGGCATTGGGAGGTTACAGATTTCCTTACTATCACCCCTAGTGCTGGATCTGCCATGACATATTAAAGCGCAATAGTAGTTTAATTTTTAACAATTAAAGTCATGGTTCTGACAAAGTTGAAGTTTTAATGTTTATTTTCTAGTCTCTCTTTCCTGGCAGCATGCTGAGGATGAAAACGGCTGTTCCTCTGAGAGCACTGATGATTGGAATGTAGACGTTATTTGGCAGCTCGAGGTAGACCGCTGCTCTCATTCAGAGAAGCAACAGACATTTAGAAGTATAAAGCATATCTGAACCTAAAAACATAATATATTTGCTGCTTACCAACCCTTACATGTGGTGGCTACATTCGTTTTCTTCTTTTTAGACTTTTCCCACCTTTAGGCCTCATGTACATGCTGCTGGTAAACAGACGTTTACAAGCAGTTGGGAGTTTTTTACAACTAAACCTGAACTCTCCTCTATGTTATCATATCAGTACATGTACACAGGGTCGTTTACAGTCATTTTTAGGCAGTTGAGTTTAGAGGAATTTCTTGAAATGCAAAAAAAATGCGTTCAGAAGCTGAGTTTACAGGCATTTCAAGCACCAAATGCTTCTAAACGCGGTAACGCACATATAGATGCATTTCTTTTAAAGGCGTTTTTCATTTTTGCCTATTTTGAAAAAAAAATTACAATAATTTGTATTTTTTTTTAAAAACGATTCTAAGACCGCAAACGCGTTAAATGTAAACACGGCAAATGGACGTTTTTAATGTCAGTTACTATCTGTCAAGCTAAATCGTTCAGGAGAGGTTGTAAAAACATCCCGTGTACATGAAGCCTAGCAATTAACATGTACATTTTATAAAGAGGAGAAAATAATTCTTAGGCCTCATGCACACTAGACGTTTTTACAGCTTCTTCTAGGGGCGTGTTTTCCTGCCTCTAAACGTCCCTCCATGTTAGCCTACTGTGTTCATGCACACAGGCTGTTAGCAGCGTTTAGTGATAGAAGTTTTTAGAGGTAGGAAAAAAAAAACACTGCCAGTGCGTTCAGGAGCAGCAGAGTTTGGGCAGAAAAAACGTTTGAAGCTGCTAAGGCTTCATGTACACGGGACGTTTTCACAACCTCTCCTGAACGATTTAACTTGACAGATAGTAACCGACCATTTTGCTGCGTTTAAATGCCGTGTTTGCACTCAGAAGCTGTAAACTCAGCTTCTGAACGCATTTTTTTTGCGTTCCAAAAAAAATAAATAAACGACCCTGTGTACATGGACAGATACCGTAATATAACAGAGGAGAGTTCAGCGGCAGTTGAAAAAAATTCCAAACTGCTCCCAAATATCCGTTTAGCAGCAGCAGTGTACATGAGGCCTTATTGTCACCCGGTGATCTTGTCAGTAACGCAGTTCCTGTATTAGGGTGGCTATGCTCTATTTATGAAGGAAGAAGCAATGTAGCCACCCTCAGACACAGCAGCATCGTCTCCCTGTGGATTTACTTTACTTAAGCCCAGTACAACAGAAGCTGGCCTGTCGGGCAGCTCCCGGAGTGTTTGTGTGGGGTGGGGGGGTTTGTGTCCCCATGTCAGAACACAACAGCTCAGCGGGGGGCTGGAAAATCACTGTACTAACGTCGGATCGTTACAGTACAGCGTCTGACCGGAGCTTATAGGTTTTTTCCTTCAACCCGCTGGGTTGAATGGAAGAAAAAAAAAACTCATAGTGTGTACCAGGCTTTAGGTGGCTAACAAATCAATGCCTAACTTCAGCTAATGCCTTTTTTACAGTTGTTACAAGAACAGATTTTTTTTTCTTTAGGCATAAAAGGTTTGCATAACCGAACAAAATCTGACTATTGCAAGCAGTGTCATATTTATCAGTCTTAAATATTTTGTCTCAACTCTCCCAGGCTGCATTCACACCTGAGCATAGCATCTTAAAGTATTATTCCAGTGGTTTTGGCGAGTTTTTATGCGCAACTTGCATGTGCTTTTGAGCTTTAGCGTTTTTTAATTAGCCAATAGAGAAAACTATCATCTGTTGCTAGGTATTTCAGCTTTTCTGATAGCTTTTATTTTTAAATTATTAATAATTAAAAAATAAAATCTATCACTATTTTTTTTCCATTAGGGTAAGGGGTTAGAGTTAGGGTTAGGAGTTGGGGTTAATTATTTATTTACTATTACTTGGTATTCATTTATTGAATTTTTTTATTATTTATATATATGCTTATTTGTAAATTTATTTTACATGCATTTATTCATTAATTATTAGTATTACTATTATTATTATTAGTAGTAGTAGTAGCAGTAGTATTAAAACCTTAACAGTAACCAAAATAAATAAATAACCCTCATACAGCTAATGTAAAATTGTCTGCAGCTAATGCCAATTTGTGTAACACTACTGCTCATTCTCTTGCTCATTGGCTAAAACTAATTCTCATTATTTAAAAATTACAATTTGCATTATGCTGTATGAAAATTTGTATTACCTGAACTAGCTTCTTGACATAGGGTTACTTATTTATATATTTTTGTAAGGGTTAAGGTGTTAATGCTACTACTTATAATAAAAATTGAATAAATATAAAATAAAAATTTATAAATAAATAATAAATTAAAAAAATGAATACTAAGTAATAGTAAATTATTAATTTACCCCTAACCTTAACCCTTAAAAAATATAATAGTAGTAAACTACTAAACACCCTAACACAAAATAAAAAATAAATTACTATTATTATGATTATTAATAATAATACATTTATTTTTTGTTCGGGTTTGGGTGTTTATTTTTATTTGTAATAATTTAATATTAAGGTTAGGGGTCAATTATGTATTATTACATATTAATTTATTTTATTTATGATGATTTTTAGATATTTGTAAATTTAGTTTACATTTATTTATTCATATATGTCTGTTATTTTATGTTCTTCAATTTTTAGTTTGAGCAGAAAATCGCTTGCAGATGCGTACGACAAAATGTGCGAATGTGCACAAAAATGCATGAATGGCGGGTTTATATTAATTTCTAGGGGAATAAAAAACATGCCAAAAATGCTCAAATCTGCCCAATTAGAGATACAAAAAAAGCTCCAGAACATTTTTTGATCTTCAGCCGTTGGCTTCAGGCGACTTGTGGAGATGTGAACCATCTCCATAGAGAATAATAGATTTTTTTTCTTCTCCAGCGTTTTGGAGCTTCGGGCTTCAAGCTACAAAACGCTGAGGTGTGAATGGTGCCAAATTGCCACATTTGCTGAGCAGATTTCCTGGCAGGATCAACGGGTAATACAACTGTGTTACAGCAGGAGAAAAACAAAGACTGCTGTGTTAATGTTACTGCCAGACTACATTGTATATGTCATTTTTGATTTTGTCCATAGTTACACTATTTTTAAAGGAAACATTACCTTGTCAAACTGTTATGCTGCGTACACTTGATCGGAATTTTGGTCGGAAAGAGCTCTGATGGTTTTTCCGTCAGAAGTTTCGACGGGATTCCGTCCAAACTGTCTTGCATACACCCGATCACACAAAAGTTCTCTGAACTTTCGACTGTCAAGAACGCGGTGATGTACAACACCACGACGAGCCGAGAAAATGGAGTTGAATGCTTCCATGCATGCGTCGAATTGTTGCCGAGCATATGTAGGAATTTTGCGCGTCGGAATTTGTACAGATGATCGGAATTTCCGATTGGAACTTTTTCCGTCTGAAAAATTTAGAATATGCTCTCAATCTTTGCTGGCTGAAAATCGGTCAGCAAAAGTCTGATGGAGCATATACACAATCGCATTTTTCCTACCAAAAGCTCTCATCTGTCTTTTGATGGCGGAATTTCTGTATCGTATGTACGGGGCATTACAAAACAAAGCTACAGCTTTGGGCTTTAACCTGGACAGAGGATGAGTATAGCCTGGTGTTTACCACCTTGATCCTTCTACGATTGCAGTGGTTTTCTACAACAACTGAAAATCTGTTCAAGTACTTCTAGGGCTTCACTTCCAAGAAGGACTACATGTGTGTCGTTCTATACTGCCTGCTTATTTCAAGCAATACTCTTCTGGGTTGCAAGGACCCAAAGTATTTTCTCCTTTTGCTCACCTGCCCTGAACAATAATTTTAAGGAGAGATTACCGTTCCAGTAACACATGTTATTTATAGGACAAGGCAATGCTTCAAAAGTGTACCTCTTCTGATACTTGCTTGAGAGGGATTTCACTGACCCCGCCATCTAAAGCCACAGCAACTTCCCCAAAAACATCTTTATAGTGGAATTCCAGGATCAACCTAACTTAATCTTAAAAACATTTCCTCCCCCCTCCTAACACCTATTCTGACTAAGTTGTGTAAAAAAAGATGTATATATTTACCTATTTTCAGGTTACTCTAGTCCAGTCACATGATCCAACTCAACTGTGTCAGCCAGCGGTGGCTGCAGGGGAGAAGAGGGAGCACTGTCCTCAGATAGGTCATAGGAGCCTATGGGTGACATCACTGCTCCAGGCTTTACTAGCCATTATTGAGTGCTCTCTCCTACGCTTTGCTGCTGGCTGATGCAGGGAACATCACATGACGTCCTGGAACATCCTGAATTTAGGTAAGTGTATGCATCTTTCTTACATTACTCAGAATAAGTGTTGGGGATTGAGCATTTTAAGATGAGTTTTTTCACGGAATTCTAGTTTAACCGGTAGGGCAATATGCAGGTTACTGCTTATTATTTCTATTTGCATGCAATAATTTGAGGTGGCATGCCAGGCAAGCATCTAAATGCACATGTAATATGTAAATGTAGCATGTTTACAGAAAAAAGATATGGAATTCTCATTAGCGACTCTTGTGATTTCTTCCAAACTAGAAAATAGTGAAGTCACACAACACTGGCTCAACAGAATTCAGATTTCTTTGCATGTGTGATTGAACTGTGTTTTAGTGGTTTACCTGGCATTTTGATTTTAGCCCCATGTGGTCAAATAAAAATTTTTCACAACTGCCAAAGTAAGAGAATTTTCAATGGTGTTCCAAATTCTTCATACATAAGTTAATTTGTTTCTACTAAAACTGACTGGAGTGAGAGAGGCTGGGTGGTTATAGTCATTGGAATATGAGGTAGATTCTAATGGTCAATGGACTGTTTGAAAATATGGCAGAACTACACTACTTAGGCAAAAGTTTGTGGACACCCGACCATCAAACCACTTCATAAGCTTGTTGGACGTCAAAAACTTAAGAGCTGTACACATGGGCTGAATATCGGGCAGTTCATGTGTGTGACGGCCCGTCTAGCTACTGTCAAAGGGGCATAACCGAAAAAGGTCTTCCAATCAGCATCTATTCAGTGCTTTCAGTCATTGGCCATTGACCAGTGTGTTCTGGTAGGGGCATCGGAATGTTAGTACAGAATCTCCTTCCGAGCTGTTCAATTTTTTTTTGTTCAGCCTGCTGGGTTGAATGAACAAAAAATGGATAGTGTGTACCAGGCTTTAACAGATGATTCTGGAGTATGTCTGTGAGAATGTGTGCTTATTTAGGCAAAAATGCATTTGTGAGGTCAAGAACTGATGTTGGATGAAAAGACCTGCCTCGTAATCAGCAATCCAATTTGTCTCATAGGTGTCCAGTAGTGTTAAGGTCAGGGCTATCTTCAAGTCACCTGAGTTCTTCTACAGCAAACTTGTCAAACCATGTGTTTAGGGACCTGGCTTTTGCATAGGGGCACAGATATACTAGAACAGAAAAGGGCCTTCTCCAAATTGTTGACAAGGGGTTGGAACAGAAAGTAAACTAAAATGTCTTTGTATGTTACAGCATTAACTGTACCCTTGAATGGAAACACCTAAACCCAAAAGTGTGGAGGGGTGTCCATAAACTTCTGACCGTATAATGTTGGAGCTATGGTTAGATGGGCACAAATTACATCTGTAGTGTGACTAAGCTACATCAACATTACCAAGTTAAATAAAAACCTGCAATGAATTGACTTTTTTTGAAGTGATCATACACTTAGAAGTCATTATAGTAACACTTCGAAGAAATTTTCTGATCTAATATAAAAAGGGCATTTTTTTGTGTTATTTAAAAATAACACAAAATGTAATCATTTATAAATAAGGATTAAAGGATAAGTACACCTTTTATAAAAAATATAATAATTGCACATATTTTTTCAGGGAAAAAAAATTTGCATTTTTTCCCTAAGGAGCATGGAAAGCATTGCACCCATCAGGGGTGCAATTCCAGACTCCTGTAGACAAGCCCTGCATCTTTCAGCCCATACCTAAATAAGGGCTGACGGTTTATACAAGTGGCGGGGCTTGTGAATGAACTGCAAAACCCCTCCTCAGCGACCTTGCAGTCAATTGAGAACTACAAAACGTCAGCCGCAAAGCCTGATGGTAGTTGTATTTGTGCATTCACAGGAAGCTGTGAATGAATGATGGGCCGTGTGGGTGGAGCCCACACAGCCGCATTCATTTCAAACAGTGACAGCAGCTGCGGGGAGAAGATTCCCAGTTTGCTGTCACAGGGAGGGAGACTGCAGCTGCTGGAACATGTTAAATGTTCCAGTCTAAATATGGGTGGAATATGTAACATCTTCCAAAAGGTGAACTCATCCTTTACCAAACTTTTAAACACGACCAACAAACTTTTAACCAACTTTCCATACCCAACACACTTGGAAATGATCTGTGCCTTTGCTTCAAAAATATGCTTTCAGTGATAAGGCATTAAATACTTGCATTGTATCTACCCATGTTTAGGGCTCAGCTGCAGCATGCTGAAGAGGAGTGACTGCACACAGGGAAAACATTCAAATTTCTCCATATACAGATGCATGGAAGCCCCATAGAATGCCTTTTTTTTTCACAAAAAGGATTGAAGCATTTCTAAAAATAAAATGGCTATGGTATTAGAGTTGAGAGCTTCTTTAGACATTCACATTTCAAGCTTCACAAAACAAGGTTAACATGGAGTTCCCCTAGTATCAGTAAGGAATTAAAGTCAATAAGTATCCTTATTCGTTTTTAATAAAGTTCTCCATGGCAGCTGCAACTGAACAACTCTAGGCCTGCTGAAGAGGTAGAGGGTTCAAGAAGTGACAAGGTCACTAATCCAGTCAAGGATAAACCTCATTCGAAAAAGTTTAACTCTGTTTCCTGGAAAACACTTCAAAAGGCTTCTGTATTTCGTCCATCAACAGAGATCAAATTTTCATAAGAACTACAACAAACTGCTTTCTATTCTTGTTCTATTCTTGTCATTAAGGATGACTACAATTATTCCTGTGCTCAAACCTGTCAATCCAAATGACCACCTTAGAATCACAAATGATCTAGCAGCAAGAGGCCGTCAGGTAGGGAGGTCATTGTTTTCCTCCAAATCCACAGTGCATGGATGAGAAATATAGACTCCCAAGTGCACTGGTCTGAATCCTTGTTCTGGGTCAGAGACTGAGAAACTTTGAAGCTATAGACAGCCAGGCAACTAACATTTTCAGAAAGAGGTCAGCAATGGCAGCCAGCCTTAGGAGTCCTCTCATTTTATCGTTATTTCATCTCATTTCCCACTTTAACGGACAGCAAACCTTTCACTGAAGTGCTATTTGCTGGGGCACCAGGCAAGTCACAATGGGGTTTATTTACTAAAGCTGTTGAGTGTAAAATTAGTCTAACTTCTGCATAGAAATCAATCAGCTTCCAGGTTTTATTGCCAAAGCTTAATTGAACAAGCTCAGGTTAGAAGCCGATTGGTTTCTATGCAGAAGTGAGTCTGATATTGAACTCTCCATCTTTAGTAAATAAACCCCAAGGTGACATTCATGACCTACCTACTTGTCCTACTCAGTTACTAGGTAGTAAAAGTACAGAGTACTAAAGCTAGGTGGGCAGCCTAACAACAAGAAGGAGATCATAAATGGCTTCTGCATTTTTCTCAATACAGGAACAATTCAAGAGCATCATTGTAATTTTTACTTATGTGAATCTGCAGTCATGAGGTGTCAAGATAACTAGTGCAATTATCTGACTTCTATACATTGCCCTGTGGAAGGCAGCGGAAATTTGGTAGCCAAGAGTTGACATATAGGGGTTTATTTACTAACGTTGGAGAGTGCAAAATCAGGCTCACTTCTGCATAGAAACCAATCAGCGCCCAGGTTTTATTGTATAAGGAGAAAAAATATTAAATTCCCAAAAACCAATCATAAATTGATATGTGTTCAATATCCCATGTGCAAAATCATATGCCTTAAATAAATATTAAGTAAATATCAATAATGTCAATCAATATACTTGAACAGCAATATAATTTAAAAGAAGTGTCCACATGAAATCCATATAGTGCAAAATTAATTAGAGAATTAAATTAATCACTATGTGCAAAATCCGTATATGGTGTATATTAAGTCCAATTCCACAATAAAAAAAATTCAACCCTCAAGGGTTAAGCTGCACACTGACGTCACCATGCTATACATGACCCCAGAAGCATGGGCGATCACTGTATATTTTTTTTTATTGCCAGAAAACATCTTTTTAAATCTTTGTATGAACCTTTTATGAATAAGCCTAACAGTGTTTAAGGATAACACACTATTGGAGCCGCCTCCTTTTTCTATTCTCCTATACGGCCCATTCCGGTCCGAGAGAGCATTTTAGCTTCTTCTACTAGAAAGCAAGTTTCTTTGTACAATGGGCGTAAAATTGGTGTTACGAGTGAGGAGGAACTCGGAGGTATGGACATCCCGGATCGGAGTAAAGACCCTGCAGAGGGTTATATCTGCAGGTGTTAACAACCTCGCTACGGATAGGAGGTCCACCTTATCCGGTAAGGGTCATTACCTTCTGGTGTGCACCCCAAGGACAGACCTACCCTTCCCTCTCTTGGTGGTTACAGAATCATCTTTTAATTAGCATTTTGATTTTTTTTCCCTCTTCTTTTTATTGTGGAATTGGACTTAATATACACCATATACGGATTTTGCACATAGTGATTAGTTTAATCCTCTAATTAATTTTGCACTATATGGATTTTATGTGGACACTTCCTTTCAATTATATTGCAGTTCAAGTATATTGATTGATATTATTGATATTTGCTTAATATTTATTTAAGGCATATGATTTTGCACATAAGATTTTGAACACATATCAATTTATGATTGGTTTTGGGGAATTTAATATTTTTTTCAAGTAGCGTGACTTTTTCTCCTTAAACTATTTTTTCTTGCATGGATATCGCATGTTTATGTGTCGCAGCTTTTTCTTCACAGAATATTTATTTTCACTAGCAGCACAGTATATGCCCCTTTATTTTAGGTATTTAGCCCAGGTTTTATTGGCAAAACCATAATTGAACAAGCTGAGGTTAGAAGCTGATTGGTTTCTATGCAGACGTGTGTCTGGTATTGCACTCTTCAGCTTTAGTAAATAAACCCCATATTGTCCAATCTTCTTTAGATCTACAAATAACTATATGGTGCAACAGCCAAATTGGATACATAATTTCAGCCATGTATGTAGCTAGGATAGGCTTACCCTTTAATAGTTGTTACTTCTTTGAAAGCAAAGTACATACACCTGATGACTTAGGCTACATGCACACTAGGTGCAGAAAAAAAACGCTGTTTTTAGCTTAAAAAACATGGCATAAAAGACACAAATTGAAAGTATACTGTACAAAGTTTAGGTGAGTCTTTGTGAGTTTAAGAGCATTTCGTTTATAGGTATTTTTTGCACTACACACCCCTCTGCAAAAGCCAGGAAATGATGTTCAGTGACAACACAACTTTTTTACTTTACTAAAAAAAAGTTCAAATTTGACGTTCAGAAGAGATAAGAGGAGTTTAGGAGAGACTGACGGTTGTACAGCTCCTAAACTTCTTCAGAAAACGTGATAGAGAAGGTTTTTTTTCCCTGCCTCTGAACGTCCCTGACAGAAAACTCCTGTAGTAGTCATAATGTGCAGACACATAGAACACAATAGAAGTGCTTCTTGAGGCAGGAGAAAAAAACGTCAAATGCCTGTAGAATCTACGTTTTTTTAAGTCCAGTGTGCATGGAGCCTTATGGCACAAGCCATTAAAACTTCACAAATATCTTTTCAACATGTTACATTACTCACTTGGCACCAATTTAACAGTTCTGATTGTTTTGGACCCACATTCCTTAGAATAACAAAATTATAATTCTACGAGTGCTAGAACTTCTGAGCACTGCCCAAGCCTTGCCTCTGAACAAAAGCTGCCTACATACTGCGTTCACCTGCCATTTGGCTCTTTTGCAAGATATAGTGGAAAGCATCTGAGCAGAACTTGGAAGTTGAATATAACCGAAAGATAAATTGTAGAGAGATGTAATATACAAATATCCAGAAAGCTATTACTAAACTGTGCTCAGGTGACATCCAACAAGCCCCCAAGATGTGGTGTTTCAATATGAAGACATTTTCTAGAAAAAACAAAACATATAATGTGTGTACCTAAATACTAATCTATATTTAAAGGGCATAAACCCTGGCAGAAAAATAATAAAAAAAACATTTAAAAAAATGATCATGATGATGCATAAGCATTGAAATAAAACCACAATCTATTCCATTAAAGGTAACTTCTGTGTTTACAGCAGGAGAAGCAAAGTTAGAGTGTTTATAAGGAAAGGACTGCCAACACTGCGCCATTCGCAGAGGATACGCTCCAGAGGCAGAAAGTCTCCACTTCTGAAGACTTGTGATAAGAAACCTCAACAAAACAACAGACAAACAGCAATCATGCAGCTGTAACAAACCAGAGCATGCCAACACTAACTCACAATTTAAAATGATTTTACCATTAAAAATATTCTAATCCCACTGGTCATTTAACATCCTACAGCTTTGTCATAGTTGCTTCCATGTTATTTGTATATGATAGTTTGTATCTTGCAGTTAATAGTATCATGATCCAGCCATTCTCTTCCAGAAAAAAATATGAAACCTGAATTTAGTGGAAAATCAAAAACCTAGTTTAATTTACACCAGAAAATACAGATCTGCAAGGAGCACCGATTTCACCATTTTGTGCCATTAGATAGATAGGAAACCTGAAAAGATAAGAAGATTGCAATGCATATACATAATGCACTGATTGTATGGATTTGCTCTGTACAGAAATGGACCTAATAGCTGTAGCAGCCCATGTGGTTATTACAGACCTGCTGAAAAAGCAAGCTTTCCCAAGACAGAAAAGACAAACAGTCGTAATATCATTAGAGCATTTCAGCACACTGCTAATTCTTCAAAATGCTGCCCTTAACCACTTGCTTACTGGGCACTTAAACCCCCTTTCCTGCCCAGGCCAATTTTCAGCTTTCGAGCTGTCACTCTTTGAATGACATTTGCGTGGTCATATAACACTGGAACCAAATGACATTTTTATCATTTATTTCACGCAAATAGAGCTTCTTTTTGTTAGTATTTAATCACTGCTGGGTTTTTCATTTTTTGCTTAAAAAACACAGAAGATGACAAAAAAATAAAACATAACATTTTGAAAACAGGTAATTTCTTTCCTTCAAGCGTGATCTTGCGCTGAGTCTGCACTGATGGGCACCGATAGGCTGCCCTGATAGGTAGCACTGATGAGCAATGAGAGGTGGCACTGAAGGGCACTGGTAGGTGACACTGATAGGCAGCCTTGATGGGCACTGATTGACAGCACTGGTGGGCACTTATAGGTCACACTGGTGGGCACTGATGGGCAGCAGTGATATGCATTGGTAGGTGGCACTGGTGGACACTGGTAGATGGCACTTGTGGGCACAGATGAGGCGGTGGCAGCTCTCTCTGTTAGGGACCGATGTCCCTCTGACAGAAGCTAGTGATCGGCTTTTTTTTACTCCTCACTCTGTCAGCATGAGGGAAAAAATAGTTGATTACCGATCTTCTGTTCACATCATGTGATCAGCTGTCATTGACCGACAGCTGATCACGGGGTAAGGCCCCTTACTCCGATCTGTGATCAGCCGAGTCTCATTGACTCACTGATCACAGTGCGCGCAGGCAGCGTGATCTTGGGAGGACATACATGGACGCCCTCCCAGCAATAATGGCCCCCGCTGTAGCCATCTTTCGGCTATAGCGAGGGCAGGAGGTGGTTAATCTATACATTTCTGGATAAACCCACACCTATTTGGTCAAGACTAACGCCTGGTACAAACTATATATATTTTTTCATTTAACCCAAAATATGTAGTGAAAAAAAACTGAGGCTCTAGGGAGGAGCTTGATGTACTAACTATCCAATGTTAGTACAGTGATTTCCCAGCTGAGCTATTGTATTCTGACAGTAGGATGTCCACCCTGCCAGAACACACCAGTCAGCGCTCACAGCCATTGGCTGACAGTGCTGATTGGATGCCCATCAGTAGATGTTTTTCTGGCATGCCCCTTTGACAGAAGCCAGACATTCAGCTGCCTTCTCTCGAACATGCTGCCGTACACGCGGGCTGAATATCAGCTGGTTTCTGTTGGCCAATGTTCTGCCCATGCATACCAGGCTTAAGGCCCAAAAAAGTTGTTTGCCCTTCAGTAGTAATGCTATCCATCAAATTAAAGGACCAATAGAGAGGCTTGGAATGTGGCAGGGCCAAGTTTGATTTGTACAAGAATTTTCAATATTTCTATGCCTTCCCTAGGTTTGGATTTATTTTTCATTTTGACATGTAGTTTTCATGTCATAGGTAGATTCTGCTGAGTTATCCCTATGCATCGTGCATCTGTTTGCGTCTCCAGCAGTGAAGTCCCTTACTATAGTCCTAAGTTTTGTTAACAGCCAGATCAGAGTTTTGGGTGTTCTCACTGCTCCTTTTTCTTATAATAAAAAATAAGTGAAAATTCCAGGAGGAAGAGACCATTGGAATGGCAATTGCAGGTACCCAGATCAGAGATTTTAATTGCTGAAATCTAATTATTAGAGCTCATGAGAGATATAAGAAAAGTTTGGCAGTTTAACCCATGGCATGTTCAAAACGCTGAAATATGAGATTTGGGTGGACTGATCTGGTAATGCTTGTGAATCAGAATAGTAAATATCTAAAAATGCATTCACACGTAAAAACAAGAGACATTTTCCCCACACCACAAAGTGATAATTAAAGTGTCATTAAACCTGTAAAGTGTTTAAGTTTTTAAATCTTTAAAAATATCTGTACCTAGTAAAAGAGGATTTTCATTAGTCTGTCACAGTTAGTTAATTACCTGGTTGATTCTGCTGCTTACATGGAATCCCCTCTTGTCTGTGAAAATATCACAACATGTCTTCTGGCTGCCACTATGACTGTGCATGCACCCCCAGCACCCCGAGAGGAACTGTTCATTTTCCTCTGTGGAAGTCACCCTGCATGACTTTATCATCTTCAGGGGTGGCTCCAGCATATGGATTGACAGCTCCTCCCTGCCCCCGCTGAAGTGTGACAGAGGCTGTCTATCAACATCGAAACCCCACCTCCGATATGTTTTTATTACAAATATATTTTATTTATTATGTGACTACAACAGCATCTATGGGCTTGGTGCAGTCAGGGCAAAACAAACCTAGAGAGAAGGGAAACCCAAATAGCAAGCAATTGTGCTGCAAATTTGAAAATGATTTGCTAAGCTATTGCTAGACTTGTCCGGCTTCACAGGTTTGTTGCACAATTGTAGCAAGTCCACATTGCATGACTCCAGATCAACTTTCTTTGCAAACATTCTGCATGTCTGCTGCAAGTTTTGGGTCAGTGATGTTGTTCAATAGTCATCCCACCACAGGGGTCACTGTGGCTGAATTTTCATGCTGTAGACTTGCAGAGCTTTTGCTGTAGACTCACTACTGCAACTTTGCTCTTGCTAGAGACATGCCATGAAAATTTGCTACAAATTGGGAAACTGTCAACTAGAATGTGTGCTTCAAATGCTCTGCAAGTGTACAACTTGCCAGTGAAAATGTGCAGCAAGTTAACAGACTTAAAATTCAACACTGCCACAAAGTTGTGCAAGTCACCCTTGCTATTTGAGAAGCTGACATAGGCAGTTACATCTGCAGCTTTGTAAGGTCTCTTTTGCTTGCTTTGCCCCCATCTGTCAGTGCAGTCAGGAGCAAACTCCTAATGTCACATTATTGTGGTGCACAGGGCAGAAAACAAGGTATTTGGAAGCATAATATTGAACTGTGCTATAGCGTACTGTTATTGCACAGAGCCGCCCCAAACCTCCTCTATGGGGTCGCCTGCCAGTGCTCTTGGTTCTTCCTCTTCTCTGTGTGCCACCACAGAAAGCCACTTCCTATGGAGGCGCATGTGTGGGCTCGTACCCGAGCCGCTTGTATCCATAGACACAGTGTTACTTGGCCCTAACTCCAGCTCCCTCCTCCCAGGATTTGATTGACAGCAGCTGAAGCCAATGGCTCCCACTGCTTTCACTGCAGTCCTGTGAGGACAGAGTGTGAAAGTAGTGCCATTGCACTCAGGTACAGCACTGGATCGAGAAAGGACCCAGATAAGTATAAAAGGGGTGAGGGGACGATACAGCCATGGGACATTTTTTACCTTAATGCAGGCAATACATTAAGGTAAAAAAATGTCCTGCCTTTAGAATCACTTTAATGGGTTTGTTGACACTTTAAGAAGACCCGAAGAGCATGCAAAGCTTTAAGACCGTTAGTACATGCAAAAGATCAATGTGAATTACCAGAGAAATCAGTGTCTACGTTAGTAGAGTCACTACCGCCACCACATACAAAGGTGCATTCTGGACTCTCCTCGTTAGTAAGTGCTTTGTTAGAATCATTTTCATCTGCAGAAACAGAGTAAAACTGTAACAGTACTCAAGAGAGAACAAAACAAGCAAGAACAGCAAGAACACATTTAGAACAGTTACATTCTGCTATTTAAATTTGTAGTCTTATATGTTCAAAAACCTCTCGATGACAGATTGAAATAATCATACAAATGTGTAATGGTAATAAAACTGCACATTATACAGAGTGCAAACCATTGTGGCATTAGTAAATCCGCATCAAAGAAAAATGCTCATCTTCTGTGAAGGGAAATAAAACTTAAACTTACTTTTCAACAATCGTTTTCTCTGCAGGGATGTAAATAAGCAGGCTTGGGAACTCTCCAGCATTTACCTTCAGAATATAATCAATGAATTGCGACTGTTAAATTTCACCTGTCTACCTATTGAGTGATGGGATAGTGACATCAGTGGCTAACTGGAGTAGTGACATCACTGTGCAGGCAGCACGAGGTGCAGGTTGTGCTCTCTCCTCCATCACCACTTTCCCCATGGCCATGCAGCAGACATGTATATGTGGCCAAAGGGAGAAGAGGCCCTTGCCTGCGGCCACAAAGTCTCTAGGAGGGTTGGGGGCTGACTGGGCTAAATTAGAAATGATTTCCCTCTAATTTAATGCATACATGTCATGATTAGCCATTTCTTAATCTTTTTTTGTAACATTGCCTATCTGTTGACCATTAAATTGTCCTTTTCCCTGTATTGACACCAAAAACTGTTTTTTTAACCCAAGTATATTTACAATGTCTGTTGCCCATGTACTACTGTGATTGCCAGTGTATTACGTAAGTACTGCCACAAGTGCTTCTGTGTTATATGTAAACTAAAGCACGTTTAGTGGCATGGTGCATGTTACCAGAATAACTTTCTCTGCACAGGCAATTGCCATTCGACTATGCATCTAAAAAACAGATATTATGGCCACACTGCTAAATCATGGCAAAAGAAACTCCCTCCCCCATATCCTCATAGAATCTCAGGTTAAAGGCTAACTGGCGATTACAAGTATGTAACAGATTTTTTTTTACTTTTGAAGTAAAGCAAATGATTCAAACACATAAAATAAATAGTTTCCAAAGCAATAAAGCATGCATAAAAAATGTACTTTTGTAATTAAGAGCAATCAGATCAATACAGAAAAATTCATATATGGACCTACACTGAATGGTTAATTGCTGACCAATTACAACAATTTGATCAAATTATAAATACGTAGAAAAATCTATACTTACACCATATGGCCAATATTAGATATAGAGACCTGTGGCTGCAAAAGTACAGCACATTGGCAAACATTCTGATCACTATCATTCTGTTCTGTAGCAAAATATGAATTTCTAAGTACAGTAGCAAGTTGTCCCTGAAGTTGATGTGTTGAAAGCAGAAAATGTGAACTATGATTAGTTGCTATGGTTCACTGTGCAGCTTTAAAAGTTTTTGGAGAATCCAGCAACTTGCCACTCAGGAAAAGCATCAATTTATCACTCCTTTTGGACATGGCCATATGGCATTATCACAGTAAGTCATTATACTGGCCACACATCTATAAGATTACTTAACAAACACATTGCTTTAATATTCTAATTGAATATTTAGATTTGCACAATTGATTTAAAGAATGTAATGGCTGGATGGGTTGGAAAGTTTTGAATACTACACTCTGATATTCTGTTTCCTTCAGTGCTCATCTATCCAGCACACCAGGGACACCAAGAAGACATATCCTGGGACAATAGCTTTAATTAAAGCTGAACTTTGGGGAAAGTTCAAAACTATTCTTGTAATTGGGCTCCCCTCTGAACTGCAAGGGTAAAATGCTTGACTAGGGTACCATTAACCTCCCTGGCGGTATGATTCAGTCTGGTTTTAGGTGCTGAAAGCGGTACAATTATTTTGCATGGAAATTTGGCGTTTTATATTGTAGTCCTGTAATTCTTAGGAATAACTCTCTTAAATCTGTTCAAACCAGAGTCTAGCAGACATCCCGGGTATGATAAAGTTTATAATATAATAAAGAATAATAAAAATTATTCAATAATGTAATAAAATCCTAAAACACTGAAAAATTGACACTTTTTGGTTGCTATAGACAATCTCCAAATTTCAGGCAGAAAAAACAGTATTTATAATATAAAAGTGCATGCAGGGAACTGCACAGACCATTAGGGACAAAGGGGGTGTGTATTTTTTAATACAGCACTGTAATCAGTAAGATTACAGTGCTGTGTGTGTTTTGTGTCTTTTTACTTTTTTGAATTTGCCGCCGTTCTCCGCTCTCGTGCGCCGTAACGTCGCAGGGAACGGAGCTCGGTGGCATTCGGCACTGTGAATCGAGCGGAGGACAGCTCGATCACACAGCGCGGAGGACATCGCTGGATCCAGGGGACAAGGTAAGTAACTCTCCCTGTGTCCTCCCCTGCATCCAGCGATGCAATTCCGAGTCTGGCTCGGGGTTACCGCTCCTGTTAGTAAAATCCCAACCCGAGCCAGACTCGGGATTACCGCCAGGGAGGTTAAAATGCAGTTTTATTTACCTTATGCCACATGCTCACAGGTTTCTTCCTCTCCGTGTTACTGGTCTCCCTAAGCCTCACTTTGGCAATCCGTTGGTCGTATGCACTCTGACATCATCATATAAGATGAAGGACTGTAAGTCCTGCATTGTAAGTGAGAATGTTGTGGGTGCCAGAGGGAAGAGTAGAGTGCCAACTGCCAGGGGAGCGCAGGAAAGGGAAAACTGCTTTTAGACTATTTAATCAATGCAATGAAAGGGGAGTCCCCCTTGCAAGGGTAGTTTTATATTTTCCCCAGAGTTCACCTTTATGTTACTGAGAAAAATCGAAATAATTAGCCATTTATGCTCCTAACTTTAATTCTACGTAGATTTGTCTGCTACGAAGTGGGATTTTTTAGAATGTGAGTCCCTCAAGGTAAAAGGGACTAATAAGAATGGTTCTACATACAATGGAAAGCGACTTGTAATTTATCATTGCTATATAACTACTGTAAATGAATCCACTTTAAATGTAAATTAAGTTCCCTTTAACCAAATTAACAAAACTAT